>NC_041397.2:53647877-53922877 GCF_900747795.2 Erpetoichthys calabaricus | reverse complement strand
ATACTTCCTTCCAGACATTACAAGCTCCACTTCTGACTGATTATTCCAAAGAAAATTGTTGCAGTACTTTCAGGTGTTATAAAGATACTATGGCAGGACAGGCTCAATTTGATGTCCCAAATTGTTCTATTTAGAAAGCATGGCTCTAACTATGGTACACTGGACCCCTACTCATTTAGAAATCACTTTGTAACTCTTTCCAAAATGACGGACATAAAAAATGTCTGTTCATTGTTATATGACATGGCTCTAGAACCTACTATATGAACGGATGATTCTCTCTGATGTCAAAAACAAGCATTAATAAGGATTATATTGTGCATGACGAGCTGACCATTATCTGAAGAGTTTAAACTGCTGATAGCAGTTATCAGTTCATGGAGGGTGTAAGGTACAGTATTTTTCACATTCTTTAACCTTACACGCTTTATTATTTTGTATGCCAAACAAATGAAAGAAACATCATTTTCCATGCCATTTTCTCTCTCAGACACACATCTAATTTAGCATTACAACTCAAGAAAACATCTGACCAAATTTACTGTGAAAACTTAAAAAAAATAATGCTGAAAAACACAGCAAAACTGTTTTTCTAAAAATTTCAAATTAAAGAAGGTAATACTTCCAACCTGTAAATTGTCAGGGTCTTCCACTGAAAAAACTAATTCTGTAAAGTTATTGCCATTTGCTTTTTTCACAGCAACAGCCAAGGAAGTAGATGATGTCAGGTTTACAAAATCTTCTGTCAGGTTTAGTTTAAGGCCAACCTTGTCCACCATTTGTGTGATCCTGAAAAAAATGAAAAAGAGTAGAATTATTAAAATCATTATTAATTTCTTCATTGTTATTGTTGCCATGATTAATGATGTTACATTTCTGTTTGAATTTCAACAAAATCAGCCTACTGGGAACTGAAATGTTTCATGAGGACAGACAAATTGACAGACAGGTAGATAGACAGACAGTAAGGCATGGCAATCGTAATAGGTGCTTTTGGCATCATATGCAAATGCACATAAAAATCAAACGAAAGAGTACAAAATTCAGTAGAAAAATCTTTCAGTGCTACTGCATATACACTGCAAGTTTTTTTTTCGACTTTTTTAAATGTGTGATTATTGTTATTTGACAGTCACTTTTACCCAAAGCAACTTACAGAATGCTAGGTGTATATTATTAACTACGAGAACTGAATAGGCAACCTCAATGTTTAAAATAAAATGTCTTTAAAACAGGTTTTACCAACCAGCCTTTATTACAAAAAATCTTTAAATGTCATAACTCTCAACCTTAAACATCCCTTCCAAATTTTAGCAGTATGTTTTAAATATAGTCTGAGACATATTAATGCTTTATTAAACCTCTTACAACAACCCTTAAAACATCAGATTTTTCGCAAAAAGAGATATTAAGCTCTTATCACTTCTGATATTAGTTTTAAATCATAACACATGTTTATTAGTAGCCTTTTATTAAAATATTTGTTTTCTCTAATTACTATACAAAAAAATTTCCTCTTCTTTACGCTGAAGGCCTTTAAATACTACATACAAATGCAGCAGCATAATTCAAATTCATTAATCATACTTGTGATATCAAAAATCTGGAAATGAAACCATAAAGGTACTAATACACATCATTGATTATATAATACTGCTAAAAAGAAAACAGAATCCAATACCTTGTGGAATATGAGACAACCTTAGGTGCAGAGCTGTTCAGCATTGTCCCAACAGCTGAAACAACTATCCCAGCAGTACGAACTGTGATGCTGGGCTGGTTTAATAGTCCATCCAAGGCATTAAGCAACAGTTCAGGATTAGATGGGTCAAAGTTTTCTATCAAACCTAAAACATCTTTTAAAGAAAATAATGAAAGACAACAATATTACACACAATTTTCAGACAAATGAAGAATTTTATTTAATATGTAAAATGTTCTATAAATGATAAATATTTAGCTGTCAAATCAACCTAAAGGCAAACAGAATACCTTAAAAGAACTGACTTTGTACCCTTCATATTATATACTAACATACTAAATTATAATTTTAAAATCAAAATTGAAAATAAAAAGATGCATTTTATAATTATTGTATATTCATCAACAATGTTGGTGTATGAAGTCTCATTCCTGGAAGGCTTTTTTATCTTTTTTCAAAAGGTTCTTCAGTGAACACCAGGATGTGCAATAAGTGATACTAAACAAAGTAAATGAGTTTCTTCCCATAGTTATGCTCTCCTGTTTGTTCCATGAGATTCAAAATTTGTAAATATTGTCACACATGTATTTGGGAGGCAACTTCTGGGCTCATCTACTGATAATTAAACCCCAAACCAGAGGGCGGCACTGTTGCTTAATGCCTTTCCTCTTTCTCCCTCTGCAGAACTGATGATTGACTGTTGGCCTGTGTCTGATGTCACTTTCAGGTTCTGCCCTCCTGAACCTGCCCCTTTTGGGTCTCCACCTTGAAAACCAGGTCCGACACCACCTTAGAGCAGTCTAAAGTAGACAACTGTCTGAATAAGATGACAGCTCCCTTGCTGTTCATTTTCTGTTCAGTTCAACCGTGAAAAATTATACTGGGTTCACCTAGGTGCCCCAACACTTTATGCCATGTTGTTTGCTTAATTTACAATATAAAGTATTTGCTTGGGGATGCATGGTACCTACAATGTTTCCAAATAAACACTTAGAAAAGTTTCATTTATATGTTAGAGTAAAATGAACACTGGTAATTTTGCATTATGTGTGTGGAACTGCCTTACAAGTATTTGGCCTGTTCTTTGAATATTTCTGTGGGTTTCTTTTCAAGAAGCAGACTTCCTGCCACATTCCAAAGATATGTGCTTAGTTTGATTGGAACACTTGGAAAACTCGCATGATAAGAATGTTTAAGGTTGCTTGTATGAGTGTAAACAGCAATGAAAGAGCATCTTGTTTCGAGCTGACTCCTGCTTTACACAAAGAAATTGCTGGGTGGGAGTCTAACTCTCTCCACTCTATACTAGATAAGTTGGTTCGATAAACAGATGAATGAATGCTGCCTTCAGTGCTGCTAAAAGGTAAAGTATAACTCTGGAACTAAAAAAAAAATCAGTTTTTAAATTTCACATTTAAGATGATCAGTGTACACAATTAAGACTGGATTATAATTAAGTCAAGTTAAAAGAAAATGTATCACATAATGTTTTTATATTAACTTAGAAGAGAATTAGTGCAACAATTTGTATTTTGTTCTTTACATATTAAATTTCACCTATTATCAACATTGCAATAGTACTAATTACATTTTTTATATTTCAAAGCCGTATTCGTTGATAATATATTTCACAAGTTACAAGTTAAAGGGTGGTGACCTGAACACTCTTTAATGGTAAGGGCAGTTTGAGCAAACCCTGAGTTACTACGAAGAAAATTGGAATTGTTTGAAGGGCTTGGAAACCATTTGAATCTGGGACAGACATGAGCCAAACCAGAAAAAACAACGAAGAAAATTGATCAATGATGAAAAACAGCAAAATAAGGATTGAATTTGAGAATTACTGATTATCCCATCCATCTTTGCTTATTCTGTGTATCTGTTATTACCTGTGTCAAAAAATACTTTCTAACTTAAATGGAAAATGATTCCTTAAACAGTTTGCATCAATGCAGATGTGTTGTTTTTGAACAAAGTATCAGCTAGGATTCACAACGCTAATTTTCTTTATAGTTGTACATTCTCATGTACTTTCTATAATGCTATTTTTTGCAGTAAGTACACCAGAACTACACACTTTATTTTAGATTAGGCCTCAAATGTGTATTATATACTGTAGCTCAAGAGTAACCTCTGTTGACTTGTACCTAATATGGCAAGCTTTGAAACTGAACATCCTATTAGCCATCGTAATCGCTTCTGTATGCTGTCTTGTTGTGAACAGTGACAAGTTCATGAAGTCTTTCTCATATTGTGTACTTTCAAGTTCCAAATCTTCCTCTGTGTATTCAGGTCTAACCTTTTACTCCTTATATGGATAACATAAATTACTTTACATTAAACATCTGCAAGCATATTGGTTTACACAAATTAAGAAAAGCAGTGGCTTCAGCAGTAATCTCTGAGAAACCCTTTGGATCTTGGGTTTGCAGAGTTATAAAGAGATTTGAAAACAGTAAACACCATTGATTTATTGGGGTGCTATCCCCATTTTTGTAGGTGCACAAGTACAGGAAACATCCCCTCTAGCACCATTCCTGGTCTTCATCTAACTCATTTTCTTTAGTTTTCTGGATACAATACTCCGACAGTGCAACAATACTACTTTATTTTCACACCTTCATTGATTTGACATATTTGGTTATGGGTTATCGATGTTTCTGCATGATGTTAAAAAGATGCAAATGCTCCGGTTCCTCTTTATCACACATGAGAAAATGTGTCAGGAAAGCTTGCCTTTTACAGTTGTACTTCTGCACATCCTGTAACCTCGGAAGAAGGGTTTTTGAATCTTACCATACCGAAAGCTCAAATGATAGACAGATACTTAGAAAATAATTTATTGTTCCCTGAAGAGAATTTCACTAATAATAATTAACTCAGACAACATGGAAACTTGCAAACTCCACTCCAGATTGTCAAGTCAGGATATTTGAAACCAAGTATTCTCTTCACCCAGAGTAGTCACCTTCCCCTTAGTTTTGTGATATACTGTATTTTAAATATGAGTGTTGATATCCTCTATACTAAACCTACTTCTTCAAATCATCCAATTGGTGCCTAGCCCCTGATCTTCATGATCCCACCACATTTTGATTTGACATGCACATATGAATCATGTAAAACACTATAGGGGAAATTTCCCTTCCTTGGCATTGGACTTCTTATATTGGAGAGTCAATCACTAAACCAAACGCCCCCCACCACTCCTGATTTTAGATCTATATATATATATATATATATATATATATATATATATTTGTTCTTTATTTTGCCTTATACAATTTCTTGTATTAGGAATTTGTTAGTTTTCACATACCCCTTGGGGTCAGAGCGCAGGGTCAGCCATTGTACAGTGCCCCTGGAGCAATTACAGGTTAAGGGCCTTGCTCAAGGGCCCAGCAGAGCAGTGGCCTTTTGGCATTGACGGGGATTCGAACCGGCAACCTTTGGGATACCAGCGCAGCTCCTTAGCCTCAGAGCCACACACTCTATATGTATCTGTATTCTATATATATATATATGTATCTAAGGTTTCTAGGCCAAGCTGTTTAAATGACTATAGACCAGTGGCACTTACATCTATTCCAATGAAATGCTTTGAACATTTGGTGAAAAACATTTTAATGACAGAGACAAAGTCTTTTCAAGACAACAATCAATTTGCTTATTGTGCAAACAGAAGTGTGGAAGATGCTCTGCTTGTTATCTTACATAAAATCTACACCTTTCTTGATCAGCCTGGTTCATATGTCAGAGCACTATTTTTGGATTTTTCTTCAGCATTCAATACTATACAGCCTCATATACTGATTGGGAAATTGAACAGTATGAATGTAAACCCATTTATCACATTATGGATTCAGAACTTTCTTTTAAATCGTTCACAGACAGTTAAAGTTCAGGACACTTTTTCAACAGTCATTCATTCAAGCACAGGAAGTCCGCAGGGGTGTGTCTTATCACCATTACTGTTTACTCTGTACACAAGTGACCTGAGACAGAACAATGACCACTGCTCCATTATCAAGTACACGGATGACACCATGATCATAGGATGCATATCTGGGGAGGATAACAGCCACTATTTAAATCAAATGGACTGTATGGTAAACTGGTGCAATAAAAACTCTCTCACTCTGAATGTAAAAAAGACCAAAGAAATTATATTTGATTTTAAGAGACAGAAATCTGTATGTTCACCTATTGTAGTTCTGGGAGAGGAGGTAGAAATAGTGAATGAATATAAATACTTACGTAGATAACAATCTTAACTGGAATACAAATACAAAAAAATTATTTTCTAAATGCAACCAGCGCTTATTTCTCCTCCATAAACTCAAACTATTTAAAGTAGACAAGGACCTCATGTTGTCCTTCTATCGCAGTATGATCCAGTTTGTGATCACTTTCAGTTTCATTGCCTGGTTAAATAGTCTGACAAACCAAAACTCAAAAAAGCTCCAGCAAATTACGAAGTATGCAGCTGATGTTATTGGGGCTGATGTAGATGATTTGACTAGTGTGTGTCAGAGGGCAATGCTAAAGAAACTGGAAATCATCTCAACTGATGACAGACATACATTACATGTAGAACTAAACTTCAGTAAATCAGGAAGGATAGTTGCTTTGAAAACCCACACAAATTGCTCCAGAAACTCCTTTCTTCCTAGTGCCATACGATTTTTCAATAAGAAATATCGGAGATAATGTTTAAGGTTTTGATATATATCCTGTAACCTTTTTTTTTTTTTTTTTTTTTGGTGTAAATATGTATTATCTAACTGCCTTACCTTAACCTTTCTTATTTCTATTTGTCTGTTTTATTTCATTCTGTCTGTTATTAGATGCAACTGAGAAGGCAAATTCCATGTTTTGTTGTGTAAACATGACTAAATAAAGAAACCTAAACCTATATACATTGTGCGGGATGGCTGGCATCCTTACCCGGCCAGGACACCCATGAAGTGGAAGGATGGGGGTGGTGGCAGTACCCCTTGGTTGCAGCAGTGCCCCAGATTCCCACAGGGCATCACGGGACTTGGTTTTTGTTGACTCACCCCTGTTGGGTTCCATGGGTACTGCCAGAGGGTGCTTCGGGGACTGGGGATCCCTACTTTGTCAGGCTCCCACTACATCCAGAAGTGCTAACCCAGAGGACCCCCAGAGCTAATCCTATGGGATACCCAAAATACTCCTGAGTGCTACATTAAAGAGGCTGGCTACCTCAGCTCCAGGAAGCAGAGTCAGAAGGAAGGTGGACGAAGCTTGCAAGGAGAAGTGGAGGAAGCAGTGACCAGAGACAGAGAAGGAAAGAAGACAAAGAGTTGCAGAGTGCTTTAATACTGTGTTCTTTGAAACTGTATTTATGGTGTGGGAAACACTTGGCAGGAAGAGTTTCCCATGAATGCAATCCTCTTGTTTATTGTAAAAGGCCTCTGTGTCAGCTGTTTGGGGAGTTAGAGCACCCCCTGTTGTCCACAACATAAAGACATCCTGCTCTCAGATGATGCATATTAATTAGATACACTATCACTAAGCCCTACCTCTGCTCTTTGAGTAGCCCTAGTAAGTCTGTGTGACGTGAAATTCAGATGTGTAAGCTAAGATCCTCAAATATCTGCAAATCCTAATAATTCTATTGCCCCTGAAAAGATGGTTAGAATCCATTCCTTTTCTATCTTTAGTTTACTGAATTAGGTATAATCATTTTATGAATATTTTATTTGCTGAAAAAATAGTACAGTTATTTTGGACTGTGATCCTTTCTGTTGCAATCTGGGTTTCACTTATTCATTGTCTGAGTGCATGTTTTTCTGTTACTGGATCAAAAAGTATAAGAGGCTCCCAGTAACATCAGGTACAAAGTGAATTTTAGCACTGAATGGGAGCCTAGAACATTACAAGATTTTTCTTACAGTATATACACTGTCACACATGTGCGCATGGGAGGCAGCTAAAGGGCCTGAATGAGAGTAATTCCATGCCACACCAGGGGGTGGTGGAGTGCACTAACTCTTTCTCTCACTTCTCTGCAGACCAGTTACGGGAAATTCTGCCCAGCTTGATGATGTCACTTCTGGTTCCGGCCTTAGTGAAACCACTTCCGGTTCCGCCTGCTCTCCTTTACAGCCGCCATCTTTGTGCTAGCAAATCAGTTCTGTTTTGGACTCGTATCTCTACACAATATACTCATAATTTAAATGTTTCACAACCAAGAAAAATTATATGGGTAGCTGCCCCAAACCTTTTTTCAAGTCTATTGTCACATCTTTGACAACACACAGAATCACTCAGAAACTGGGAGAATCACTAATCAATCTAAAGTGGTCAGCAATCAACCTTACATCAGCATCTTTAATGATGTGACATGGAAGTCTTCCAACTATAAGCTTACCTTCTTCTGAACTGTTACCACTGCTTGATGTTGTGTTCTGCCAGTTTACTAATGTGTTCACCAGAGTTGTAGAAGGCACAGTGGGTGATGCACCATTCAAATTAAACAAGGTGATCAGTCCAGAGTTGCTAGAAAATAAAAATCAAAGTGCCATTGTACTTGATGTACTTTATACTTACTCAAACAATATTATAAAGTTTACATTATATTACATTTCAGATATGTACAGTAAATATATATTTACAAACGCATCCTTCAATGTTTTTTCTTTTGATATTTCACATCTCTTATCAACCAGATGTTCTTTCTAGTTTATATAAACTTATAAATATATTAGTAAATGCATTGGAGGTTCATTTGCAATGCCTGCGCTGTATCTGAATGTTTCTGTGTCTGCCCATGTTTGATAAATCCCTTAGTCTGAATAATCATGAGAAGACATACAGCTGTCTACCTGACTACTACTGCTACTGTAGATGCTGAATGCAGTATTTAACTATTTGTCATACTGTGCATGTACTGGATACAGTAAAAGCATTCACTAATGCACTGTGTCATATTCCAGTCTTTGTGCATGAACAGTGTCTTTTGTGTATAACTGCTAAGAACAAGATTTAGCCATGTATGTCTTTTAAATACTACCTTATTTTTTCCATGTCACTTATAACACTTACCTGTGGAGCTAATGACAAACTTATTGTTTGAACTGTCTGCCAATTAGCAGTT
Source organism: Erpetoichthys calabaricus (assembly GCF_900747795.2). Classification (NCBI taxonomy): domain Eukaryota; kingdom Metazoa; phylum Chordata; class Cladistia; order Polypteriformes; family Polypteridae; genus Erpetoichthys; species Erpetoichthys calabaricus. The sequence goes on along the minus strand of NC_041397.2, from coordinate 53,914,052 downwards.
ACACTGTATTTATCTTGTAGGTAAAGGAGGTGCTTTCATTGTCAACATCACCAAGAATGATACTAAAAAGGCCAAAAATAGGACCTTTATGAATAATCCTACCTTTAAACTTCCTGTCTTTCTTGCTCGTTTTTCTTCTTCCAATTTAAGATTTCACTCCAGTTCACCTCTTGACTTTAGATTCGATTTCATTTACTTTTGCTCCAAGGAACACCACATTTAAACTCTCCTGGCAGTCCCTGGTGTCCCTGCATCTCAAGCTGTCCATTCCCCTTTAAAGTACCAATTCTCCAAGGCTTCCATTCTGCTGCCTTCTCCTCTCATGGATAGATGAAAGGTATTGCTGGCTACAGTTGCCTCAGATAGTGACCACATGCTACTGCCTGTCAGAAATGAGGATCTGCCCTGTTTGTCCTGTCCCCCAATGTTCTTGACTTTTGTTTCTGCCTATTACCATTGCAGGGCTTCCAGCACAGATAAAATGCTTACCGCCTTCTAGCAGCCATTACATCCCCATACTAGAATGTGGAAAATGCCTCCTGCTGCTTTTGTTACTGCTTGTGTCACTACTGCATGTTGTTGTGGGACTTTAAGCTGTTATGTGCCATTCTGGCAGCACTCTTGCTCTTGAAGCCTCTAGGGCACAATGTCACACTCCACATTACAGATTATAAAAACAGTTAACATAACATTCTCAAATCCACTTAATGCAGTTTCAGCAGGAATAAGCATAAAGCTGGATATAACTTAGGGCAGATTATAGTTGCAACCACTTAATGGAAACAACCATGTAAAATGTGTAAATATTGAACCAGCATCAACCAACCAACCACAAACACCTTTAATGATTTGGGAGAAAAACTGGAGAACCAGGAGAACAACTCAAACTGACATAGGAAGAACATATAAAATCCACAGACAACAACTGAGCTTGTAATTGGGATCCAGGACACATGTGATTCCAAAGGTTAAAGCACTACCCAATTGAAATGTCTGTTTAATCAGCACACATACAGTACATCTAAGTACCATTCAGTTAATTAAAGCACTTGCAACTATACCCCAATTTGAAATTCATACACATAAAAGTTTGTCAGCACATCTAGAAAATCCTTTTCACTTAAATATCATGCATATTCTTTGAAGCAAAAACTATTATTGGGCTGATGCTTTTTTCCAAAGTGATGTGCAACATTTGACACGTACACACATACAGATTAGATTACGGCATGATAAACTTGGGGAGATTTTTCTGTTTCATGAATATTAAAAAAATTCAAGAATCTGTCATCTTTGAATAAAATCATATTAAGAAGGAAATAATACATTGTCTCTTTGTCGTCACTTTGTGGTTTTAGTTTGCACTATTAACAATTATAAACCGTGTGTACGGAAGATGAGAGATTCACAGACTGACATCAGAGGGACAAACAGTGTCTACTTTATTTGAGCTTCTAATACATGTATGTACATTGCAGTGGGTGAGGCAGAGTAGAGCAGGAGGACTTCAGGATACATTAAAATATACAGAAAAATGCAAATCATTTATCCATCCATTATCCAACCCGCTATATCCTAACTACAGGGTCTGCTGGAGCAAATCCCATCCAGCACAGGGCGCAAGGCAGGAACAAATCCCCAGGCAGGACACCAGCCCACCGCAGGGCACACACACACACAAAGAATCGCCAATGCACCTAACCTGCATGTCTTTGGACTGTGGGAGGAAGAAAATGTATGGTTTCTTCATGATTAAGTCACCAGTGCTTGGCATTTTCCTTGTGTTACATGCTACCTTATACCAACAGACAGGAATGTCTTAAGTGAAAAAAGTGAGATTTACCATTATTGTGATTGTCCTAAAGAACAACCACAAAAAGCCACATCTTTAACATCTGGCCAAGTAAGCACTGGCAACATGTTCAGAAAAAAACAAGAATAATTTGTAAAAGATTTTAAATTTACAATATTTAAATGGATTTTTACATTGCTTTACAATATGCCAACACTGGATCCTGAAATGGCTGGCATTTCACCTAGCATTTCACATTTCTGCCTTGCACCCAGATTTGCTGGTATATGTTCCAGCCTGTCATAATCCTGAATTGGATTAAGTGGGTCTGAAAATAAAATATTTTGTTATGTAACATGGGATCATTGTGGTCCGTGTAAAATCAAAGAGCATTCCACAAAAGAAAAATAAGTTTGTGTAAACTAAAGGCATTTTCAAAGGTAAAAAAGACATTATGGATTATTTTTAAAGTTTGGCAGAAAAGAAGAACTATTTTGGAAAGAATGTAATTGCATATTAAATACAAAACTTTTAGGTAATGATGTTTTTCCCACAAAATGAAACAAGAAACCATGCCATGTAAATGCTTATCCTTTGCCGTCACTAAAAGACCAATTATGTGTTCAACTGTTTAAGTTATCCATCCATCCATCCATCCATCCATTGTCTCCCGCTTATCCGAGGTCGGGTCGCAGGGGCAGCAGCTTGAGCAGAGATGCCCAGACTTCCCTCTCCCCGGCCACTTCTTCTAGCTCTTCCGGGAGAATCCCAAGGCGTTCCCAGGCCAGTCGAGAGACATAGTCCCTCCAGCGTGTCCTGGGTCTTCCCTGGGGCTTCCTCCCGGTTGGACGTGCCCGGAACACCTCACCAGGGAGGCGTCCAGGAGGCATCCTGATCAGATGCCCGAGCCACCTCATCTGACTCCTCTCGATGCGGAGGAGCAGCGGCTCTACTCTGAGCCCCTCCCGGATGACTGAGCTTCTCACCCTATCTTTAAGGGAAAGCCCAGACACCCTGCGGAGGAAACTCATTTCAGCCGCTTGTATTCGCGATCTCGTTCTTTCGGTCACTACCCATAGCTCATGACCATAGGTGAGGGTAGGAACATAGATCGACTGGTAAATTGAGCGCTTCGCCTTGCGGCTCAGCTCCTTTTTCACCATGACAGACCGATGCAGAGCCCGCATCACTGCAGATGCCGCACCGATCCGCCTGTCGATCTCACGCTCCATTCTTCCCTCACTCGTGAACAAGACCCCGAGATACTTGAACTCCTCCACTTGGGGCAGGATCTCGCTACCAACCCTGTTTAAGTTAGTAAAATGAAAAAATTACTAATACAGGATTCAAGATAGGTAAGCTAGTGCTAATCCTGAGTTATAAAGGGAGCAGTGGGCATTATGCATTTGGTTTCTTGGGATCATATAAGACCACCCTTTTGTTTGATAACTGGTGCAAATTGCAAAACAAAGTACAAGAAGGGCAAAAAAAAAAATGACAAAAACCCTAAAACATTATAATTCCAAATAAAAGAGTGCAAAGTACCCTTTAGTTTAATTTTCTTAATAGGATAATTCAGAATTACTGTATGTCCCAGACACTTTACTTTTAATTCTAGCCAGAAATTCATGGATTATGGTCTAAGTATGAGTGCAAGCCTGCAGGAGTAAGGGGTACATATAGCAAATGCAAACACAAAAACTGTCAATTGAATTCAGGTGTTTCTTGGACATGCATAAGATGAAAATGTTCTGCAGAAGCCTCAAAGCAAAGCTTCAGAGTACTGAAAATAACAGTAAGACAACATAATGAAAAATGAAATTAGTAAAGCTGCCAATTCTAATGCAAGGAAGTATAAAAGCTGAAGCATTCCCATACTTGCATCGGGCAAATGACAGGAACCAAGCAAGACAGAGCACTACTCTGCACAAAATTATAGGCACATGCAGACAAACTCAGTGTAATTCATAAAAAGCCAAATAAAGTGGCCTAACCAGCATGTTTTGGGATGTGGGAGGAACCCTGGAATATCCAAGTGAGACTCATGCAGAGAGGAAAATATGCAGACAGTGCCTACATGCAAATTGAAAACAATGATAAGATAACACACAACTTTATTTGTTGCTGGTAGAAATTTGGCTTTTTATAGAAGCTCGACAGACAGACAGACAGACAGACAGACAGACAGACAGACAGACAGATAGATAGATAGATAGATAGATAGATAGATAGATAGATAGATAGATAGATAGATAGATAGATAGATAGATAGATAGATACCTACCTGGCACCCTTCTGCTGAATAATTCAATGACGGAAAGTCCTCAGTGTTAGTGTGTCAGAGAGAGAATGTGAAGCATTGTTCATAATGTCACATAGTTTTATTTTAATTCTCTCCTTTGCTACTACCTCAGGGGGGCCAGAATGCATCCCATAATTGAGCCTGAGCCATAATTTGGTGGAGTGAAGTGATATTACTGGCCCAGTACACCACAGTGTAGAAAACTGAATTGACCATCACAAAGTTGTAGAAGATGTAAAGGATGTCACTTCCCGCATTAAAAGGAATGCAGTCTTCTAAGAAAAACAAGCCTGCTCCTCCCTTTCTTATATAGTTCTTCTGCGTTATGAGACTAGTCCTAAATGTCATTAATGTGGACTCCCAAATACTTGTAGGAGTGTGCCACCTCTACACATCCACTTTCTGAACAGTGACTGGGCAAAGAGGAATTTGTGTGGTGAAATTCAATAACCACTTCTTTGGTTTTACTCATGCTAAGTTGTAGACAATTTTTTTCTACACCAAGACACAAACTTCTCCACCTGACTCCTATACTCAGGCTCATCTTCATTATTGATACACACCGTAAATGCAGAAAATTCTAACAATTTCTGAAAATTACTTGACCTGGTGTTATAGGTGTACAGAAGAGTGAAGAGAAAAGGAGACAGGACTGTTTCTTGTGGTGCTCCAGTGTTGCTCACAACCGTATTAGAAACACAGTTCTTGAAACTCACAAACAGCAGTCTGTCTCACAGATAGTCTATTATCCAGGACACCAGAGGGTCATCCACCTGCATAGCTCTAAGTTTACCCTTTAACAAGGATGCCTGGATGGTAATGAAGGCACTGGAGAAATCAAAAAACATAATCCTCACAGTGCTACTAGCTTTATCCAGGTGAGAAAAATCCTTGTGGAGCAGATAGATAATTTCACCCTCCACTCCAGTCTTTGTCCGATAGGCAAACTATAGAGGGTCCAGGTAGTCTACCACAAGAGGACTCATATAGTCCAGGACTGATGCAGTGACAAAGTACCACTCCATAAATGCATTTACCATATAATTATTTAATATAATGTTTTAAAGTTTAATAAGATGAGCATGTAATTAGAAATGCAACTTGTCAATTGGTAAATAAAGTAAGATTTAGCTATCTACCTTACTTCAAACAGTCTCTTTTAAAAACTTACCATGCATTACCAGATACGTTCCTTGAACATATATTAGGACCATTAGAGCTTGAAGAAGACCATGTGTAGTTCAGGAGGCCTCGTGTATAAGTGTTAGGTATACATGTATCTTGGATAAAAAAGGAAAGAAAGATAATTAAAATTTAAATTCATATTCCTTGCATGAATATGAAAGCAGGGAAATGAAGAAATTCAAACTGGACCCAGAAAGCCAAACACTGCAGTCTTATTATTTTCAATGCGCTGAATCCTGATCGATGATTATTCTGCTCACTAAACTAAGCAAAAATATTTAGGACAACAAAGTACTTTATACATTCAATAAAGTACATCATACATTCAATGCACACACTCTTAAGAACACAGTTAACATGGCATGCTCTTAACATATTACAGTTTTAGCAAACCGTTAATATAAAATATCCATCCATTTGTCCATGTTCTGAATGTGCTTAGTCTACTATTCATCACTTACTAGGAACTAAAAGCAAAAGCCAACCCTTAATGGGATACCAGTTCATTGTTGGGCTCACTCACATATTTACAGCAATCTTTCACACAGAGTCAGTTCTGAATGACCAATCACTTAGACCTGCAGGTAAGTTAGCAAAAACTGGAGAATCCAGAAAGAACCTAAAATACACACAGTAAGCATATGAATTCCACACACCCAGTGGTCTGACTCAAGTCTCTGAAGCTGTGAGGCAGAAGCAAACGTCACTGCCTCCCTGTGTAGCTCAGAACTACAGAAAACTTCAGAAGTGGTCATCCACTTGAAGAAAAGCATGCTTGGGCCCAACCATTACTTGGATAGGAGACCATCTAGGAAAAAATTGAGTTGCTGCTAGAAGAGGTGTTGGTGAGGCCAGCAGGGGGTGCTTACCCTGTGGTCTGAATTTGGATCCCAATGTCCCAGTGCAGTGACAGGGACACTGTGCTGTAAACATGGTGCTATCCTTCGGATGAGATGTACAACCAAAGTCCTGACTCTCTGTGGTTATAAAAGTTCCCTGGGCATCCTTCATAAAGAGTAGGGTGTATCCTGATGTCCAAGCTAAATTGTTCTCCATGGTCTAGTCATTCTGGCCCCCTAATCATCCCCTGTCTCTAATTGACTATTTCTCTGACCACTTCACCAACTAATAACTCATGTAAGGTTAGTGTACTGGTCCAAAAATGACTGCCGTCACATCATCCAGGTGGATGTTACACATTAGTGGTGGTTGAAGAGGCTCCCCACTGACTAAAGTGCTTTGAATAATGAGAAAAGTGCTATATACTGTAAATGTAAAGAGTTATTATTATTATTTGTTGCAAATTCTATGAGCTTACATTAAGTAACATTTTACCACAGTACTACATTGTCATCTACCCAACACATATGCCAGCAAACCTCACAGAAATGTCTAGAAAAGATTTTGTGGTATCCACAGATTTCAGAGAATATTTCAGATTGAGAAGCCACTAAAATGTAACTAACATTCCTCACACCTACTGTATATATAAAGCCATTTAAGTGATATTATGGTGGAACTTATTAAAACAAAAGAAAAATAGCCCAGGCATGGAGACTTGTGTCGAAAGTTCACCAAGTTCATCCTCTGGTTTTAAGCCAAAACTAATGGATTAATCTAAGGGACTGTGTAGACTTAAGCTGACTTAAGCAGTGTGTAGATAACAAAAAGAACAAAGGGAATCCTCCATTGTGAGACCACCTAAAGTATAAGTTTTAGAAGAAATAAGTGGATAGGACTGGTGAGCTTTGTTGGGCTGAATGGCCTGTTCTCGTCTAGAGTGTTCTAATGTTCTAATTCATTGAGATCCTACTTATTGTAGGAGTAACTATAAGCTTAGCATTGTCCAAAGAAGATCTTCCTCTGCTCTGTGGCACTCATGGTTAAATCCACTTTTAAAGACAGGCTATTTGTCAGCATGAGGAACTCTGCCATGCTCAAGAATGTGATATTATCTGATGAAATCAATAAATGATGCTTTAAGACTGATGAGGCTGATAGCTAGAGGAAAGGAGACAGTGTTGAGTCATCCATGCCTTCTAATGTGAGGCCTATTTGCTAGCCAGTTAGTTGAAATACAGCAATAGCCTTAAAGCTAAGAAAGAAAAATGCTATGCAAACTGAATAATTGTATTATTTAAATTAAATTAATTTTAAAACCTGTCTCCATTCTAGTGTTTTGTGTACACTTGTTCTAAGTTTTCCTTTTCTGCCTTAGAACCAGTGAAGGAGAAAATATTTTTAAAGCTGGAAAATATCAGTAGTTAACCAGAATAAAATCCAAATAAACACATAAGGACAGTCAAAAACAAAATAAGATATAAATGTCAAAAAATCCAAACAAATTAAAAACAAGCCTACTAAGCAAAATACAGGTGAACTTTGGGGCAAAGACTGAAAACATGGGCATACCTAGACTAGAAAAAAGCAGTGAAACTATAAGCATGATGAACTTAGTGACCAAAGGAAGACTGAGAAAGCTGTAGTTAACAATCAAAATCAAATCAGATGACTGATTTGTAACTGCAGATCCAGGCAACTGAAGGGGAAGATGTGATGAGAGAAAAATTGCACAAAGGAAAAACAGCCAGAAACAAGATAATGTCAAATATGTGTCTATAGGAGTTTTCAAGGATATATTAAGGTAATTGCTGATGGAGACCACAAAGAAGCTGGCCATATAACTACATACTGCACATGGCAGGAAATCCATATTTCTCAATCTTCAAAAGAAAGCCTGCATGTATTTTCATTTCCTCACAGAATCAGATGTTCAGGTTTAATGCTTTATTCCAAAATGTTAACTACAATAATTCTGAACTTGCATCCTTCTATATACAAAAGAACACAAAACAACGTACACTTACCCACAAATGTCATACTTATAGATGTAATACTGATTGAACGAAATGTGTCATTTGTTTTTGTTGGGAGTACTACAACAGCTGTACAGTTAATCCCACTTTAAAAAAAAGCAAAAAATACATTTTAAAATTTAGTTAACAAGTAATAAAACATTGCAATATATTTTTACCTTGGTATAAAAACAGAAAATCAAGTTTCCAAAGCAGAATATACTGTATTTGTCTAGATAAATAACTATTAAATTGTAGTACACAATTAATTGACATTTAATAATATTCTGTAAAAAGTTACATTTCCCCCTGGGACAAATAAAGATCTATCTATCTATCTATCTATCTATCTATCTATCTATCTATCTATCTATCTATCTATCTATCTATCTATCTTTTTAGTCTTTTTTTATCTATCAGATTTTTTTTTCCGGTTGCTACTGATTTAGCACCACATATGATATACCGTTCAATTCAGCTTTCTGTCTTGGTATGCAAGATATCAATGTTTTTTGGGGTTCCCCCCCGTAGGATAGGACTTCTTCCATACCTTATTATTGACTATATCCATATAACGTTATACATCTATCCAGTGTTACTTTAAATGCATTTGACTGTTCTCTTGTATTTCTGTTGTGAGTGCTGCCCTGCATCAAGTAATTTACCAGAGACACAGCAGATTGGCAACAAGGATAGGATTGTGGAACAGAGTGAAAATGGGTAATCTTGTTATTGCAGCTGTGGAGTTTAAGGAGTCTGAGGAGAGTTTTTCTAACTTTGAAGAGAGGCTTAAAAACATGTTCGTGGCAAAGGCTATTGCTGAAGAAAGGAAAAAGGTGGTGTTCCTGAGTGTAATTAGGACAAAGAACATTGCACTACTAAAAGTTGTCATAGCCCCACGAACCACAAAAGAAAGGAGATTAGAATAGCTAAGCACCATGCTACAGGCACATTTTGAACCAAAGCAGAATATAGTGGCTGAAAGGTATGTTTTTTGCAGCAGAAAAAGCAAGGTATGGAGTGTTTGTCACAATATATATAGTGGCTTTAAAGGGATTGACAGAACATTGTCAGTTTGGAGCAACTTTAGGAGAACACTTGAGAGACTGGCTAATCTATGATTTGGCTGACAGAGAACTGCAAAGCCTGTTGCTAAAAGCTGTTTATGAAGGATATTTGCAAAAATTAAGAGTGCACCGCCAGCATGAAACAGTTTCAGCCGGTAAAGCCATTTAGTACTGGCAGCTTGGTTGCCGGAAAAAGAATGACAGACAAGTGCTTCCATTGTTTGGGGATTGACCAAATGCCTATTATGTCCCGGTTCATGAATTTTAAGTGTTTTTAAACACTTGTGAGTGAGTGTGGAAAGTGGGACATTTGGCTAGGGCTTGCAAAGCATGGCAGTTGGTGAACGACAGCCGTCATTTCCAAATCTTTGTGGGCAGAGTTCGGATGAATGAAGGCAGAGCAACTTCATTGCCTAAGCCTGACAGACTCTCTGAAGGAGGGGTCAGAGGATGTGATGGACTTCTGTGGGCTAAATAACATGGCGGTACTCCGTACAGACAGTGCGCCTAGGGCTAATTATCAATCGAATGCTTTTCCTGGGATGGCAGGAAACACAAATGTGGGAAGCTTAGTTTCTTCAAAGAGTACTCCCAGCACATTTCTTCTGAGGATGTGGCACATTACTGAATGCATTGAAAGTGGCATAAAGAACAGTTGCCTCTGGTGCAGGAACTGTTTGTGATGGACATTGAGTACGTAAAACCCTGTGACTTTCTGTTAAAAGTTAACGGTATAAGAATCAAGATGCAAATTGATACAGGTGCTGTCATGTCTGTAAATCTGGAGAAATTGTACTGTTCTAAGTTTATCAAATTTTCATTGTGTCCAACAGATGTTGTATTAAAAACTTATATATCAGGAAATCTAATTGTTTTGAGTAAGCTACTTGTAAATGTAGAAAATGAGGTTAACTTGGTTTATTTGCCCCTGCTGGTTGTAAAAGGGGCCGAAGGTGCTTTAATAGGGTGAAACTGGCTTCCTCATTTAAGGCTAAAAAGTTTTGGTATATTTCAGGTAACTCATCAAATCGAGGCATTGCAGCACAGATATAGTTGTGTTTTCAATGGAGAAATTGGGTATGTAAAAGGTGTCCAGGCCAAACTGTACATATCTGAAAAGGATATTCCAAACTTTTGTAAGTCAAGTCCTGTGCCCTTTGCAATTAGAGACACAGTGGATAAACAGTTGGACCTTTTAATACAACAAGCAGTACTGACCCCAGTATCATATGCCGAATGGGCAGCTCCTGTATCCCAAAGCCAGATGGGATTGAACATATTTGTGGGGACTATAAGGTCACTATTAACCTGTGGCTAGATGCAGATTCCTACCCTGCGGTCAATATTTGTTTGCAACACTTGCTAATGGTAAACAGTTTAGCAAAATTGAGTTATACACAGAAGGGACTGTTCCAGGTAAACAAATTACCCTATGAAGTAGCCAGCACACCTTCTATTTTCCAGTGCATAATAGACACAGTTTTACAAGGTTTGAACGGAGTGATCTGCTATTTGGATGACATTTTAGTTACCAGATGTGGCCAGGAGGAACACTTAGAGAATCTGGAAGCTTTGCTGAATAGACTATAGCAATATTGGTTTAAGATTAATTCAGAAATTACTCATTCCTTCAGAGTCATGTGAAGTAATTAGGGGACATAATTGACAGTGAAGGAACAAGGCATAGGAAAGAAAAAACTGAGGCAATTGAGAGGGCACCCACATCCTCAGAAATGAGGTCATTCCTAGCCCTAGTGAATTCCATCCATCCATTTTCCAACCCGCTGAATCCGAACACAGGGTCACGGGGGTCTGCTGGAGCCAATCCCAGCCAACACAGGGCACAAGGCAGGAAACAATCCTGGGCAGGGTGCCAACCCACCGCAGGACACACACAAACACACCAAGCACACACTAGGGCCAATGTAGAATCACCAATCCACCTAACCTGCATGTCTTTGGACTGTGGGAGGAAACCGGAGCCCCCGAAGGAAACCCACGCAGACACGGGGAGAACATGCAAACTCCACGCAGGGAGGACCCAGGAATCAAACCCAGGTCCCCAGATCTCCCAACTGCGAGGCAGCAGCGCTACCCACTGCGCCACCATGCCGCCCGCCCTAGTGAATTATTATATAAAATTTATTTCCAACCTTTCTACACTTATCAAACCTATGACAGAGATACTGCAGAAGGGACAAAATGGTGTGGTCAGATTGGGTGCATTCAGCTTTTGTGAAAACTTAACAGCAGCTTTGTTTGGAAATATTACTGGTTCATTTTGACTTCAGCAGGACCGTTTCCTTAGCTTGTGAACCATCACCCTATGGTGTGGCAGCTGTTGTTGCTCACAAGAACATAGATGGCACAGAAAGGCCCATTGTGTATTCTTTTCGGACACTCAGTAAGGCTGAGCAAATCTATCCGCAGATCAAAAAGATGGTTGTTAAAATTTCATGAATATGTATATGACAGAAAATTTGAGTTAGTCACTGATCATAAGTCCCTAGTCAAAATTTTAGGTTCAAAAACAGCAACTCTCACTTTAGTGGCTATGAGACTACAAAGATAGGCATTAATTTTGGCATCTTATCAATATAAGATTCAATTTAAAAAATCTGCTGAGCATGGGAATGCTGATGCACTGTCAAGATTGTTGTTAAAAGAGAGTGGTGCAATTCAATCTTAGAATAGAAAGTGTCTTTCTTAGTTGCTCTTCCAGTTTCAGCAGCCGATATTGTATACCATGCCTTGGTATCGAGTATGTCCATAAATGGTCATACATCTATCCAATGTTATTGCATCAAACTGTTCTTTTATATTAAGGCTCATGTTTGATGTAAAGTAGTTGTTAACTGGATTTGTCTCCAGACTCTCATTATTTTCTGTTGTGTGTGTTGTCATGCATCAAGTTACTTGCCTGAGACACAACTCCTCCTTTTTTTGTGCCTCCTGACACATAAAACCCTAATTTTTTGGCCATTTTTTGGACCATACATTGTGTTTACGAAAAAGAGAAAACCAATAGGTGCCTTCAGCAATGGAGTTAAAATTGCACGTTTCACATTAACTGACCCTAAGGGTTGTCCCCTTAATTGAATAAAAGAAGTCAAAATTACTCCTTTTCACAAAATTATGAAAAAATGGAGAAAAAGGAAAAAAAGGCATGCAGAATGTCATTTTATGCTATTTCGTGATTGCTGATCACGAATATGATATTTTTGATATTTGATTCTTTTCCAGTGATCCTAGCCCTCTAAGTTCCACTCCCAGAAGGTTAAAAATGACAAATTTAATACATAGGTGTGTGGGCCTGGGGTATCATTTTAGACTATTTCAAGATCAGTGATTATGAATATAATTTTATTTTTGATCTTTCACACGGAATCAAGCCCTCTATGCACCTCTACCAAAGGGTAAAATATAACAAATGTCTACTACAGGTCAGGTCAGGTTGGGGAGCATGTACAGGTACAGTGAATTGTCACACCCACCATGCATTAAAACACTTTGGGATCCCAGTTAGCAACTCCCAAGGCAGACATGAAGTTCAGTCCCACACTCCGGAAATGACCATCTATCTGTCGCAGCCAGGTGTTAAGTGGCCGTCCCCTTGGCCTGATCCTGCCATTCGGGTCCTCAACAATGAGGATCCTGTGAGCTAGATCACCCATGGGGAATTGTGCCACGTTGCTAAAGTGCTGTAACTGATACTCCCACACAATGCAGGTAATGTGCCTCATTCTGGACTCCATGAGCAACTGCTCATTCGACACAAAGTCAAGCCAGTGGTACCCAAGGATTCTGTGAAGAGACACAGTAGTGAAGGAGTCGAGTCTTCATCTCAGGTCACTGGATAGCGTCCATGACTTGCAGCCATATAGCAAAACAATATTACTACAATCAAGACTATTTAGACTTTCAACATTTAAATTGAAGTAAATATTTTAATATTTAAAATATTTGATGCAGCTGTTCTGGTTTATAGTACATCTAATTCATCAAGTAAATCATTACATTTCCTACGAATACCATGAATTAGGGCACCTTACACTAATTACAGACTTTTTATATTATAAGTAATACCTTTTTATGTCTTTTTAATATGCACACGAAAAACAAACAGAAGCAAAGAAATATTGACCAACACATCATTTATATGCATATATATGTCAAAGAAATAAAAAATCATGACTCTAATAATGCCAACGACGGACATTTTTAGCTGACAAATGGAATTTTTCAGTCAACTTACTTTGCTTTTATTTTTACTTTAGAAACAAAAAAATTACCTCTGATTATGGACTTGACATGTGAATGAATAAATGTTCTGAAATATTAGAAAAAAACAAATAGGTAAATAAAATGCCATTAAAATATCAAATAAAAACAATACAATTGCAAAAATAAACAAATAATCTAGTTAGGTATAGACAAATAATTTAATTCAATAGTATAGACTACAACTGTTTCACCAAAAGACAAATGTATTTTATACACGTGTGTACATGATATTAAACAAGCTGTCTGAAATCAATTTGCAACCTTTCAAAATTACCTGTCATTGTGTACAGAGCTCTTTTACTTTTGTTTAGTTTTGTAATTTTAATTTTACAGTTTGTTGGAAGTCATATTCATGCTGAATAATGTAGTAAACGGGGCAGTATAGTGATGCAATTATTAGTACTAGTGTCTCAATACACCTTGGTTCATTGCACAGCGTGGACACTGTCTGTGTGGTACTTCAGCATCTTGTTACGACTCAGGACGCGCAGGCTAAGTTAACTGGATGTTATAAATTGGCTTTGTGGGAGTGAGCGTAAGCATGAGTGTGGGTGAATGTGTTGTGAACGTGCCTGGCAACAGATAGACCCCCCTCTTCTGGAAATGTTCCTGTTGTGGACCCATGTTGGCTTCCATTAGCTTAAACAGGATCATGCCTGTTAAAAAATGCATATTTGTATGTTGTAAATGTATACTATGAGTTTAATACCAGTGCATTTTTAAAAAACAAAAGTAATTAAACTTTGAGATGATCACAGCAATGTATAGAAATTACCTGTGAAATGTTTTGACTTGTCACATTCCTAGAATAAAAATGTTTAAACAGTTACAAAATGAAACTGTAAGTAAAGCTCTTAAACTAGTAGAAACAATAGAAATGATGATTTAAAAAGTTTTTTTAATATTCCTCCTACATATACTGCTACTGTAATTAGAACTTAAAAGGGAACACTTTCCTTCAAAATACATTCCATTTTCTTTCAAAAATAAATGTAAACTGAATGTTTCTGATTTTATTTTATGAAATTGAATAATTACATATACTATAAAAATTTTGCTTTCCATATTACTGTATCATTAATTAGATTTAAAAAAAACAAACTATAAATTGAAAGTGATAAATACCCATTAATTGTAGATAGAGTGTCACTCAGCTGTTAAAACAAAAGCCAATAAATAAGGAACCATTAAGACCTTGCTATAAATTGAATTTTAAGGATGATTTAAAAATCATTATAATGGTTTAAAGACAAAAATTACTTCTGGTATAAGACTTTGTTAATTATTGTATTGAACAAAAGCAAGAGCAAAAACACATTTTTCAAAAAAAGAACACTAAACTAAAGCACACATACCCCCAGTTTCTTAACAGTTTAATTCAGAGTCAAGCGGCATAAAAACAAATCTCATCAATAACATTGTCATTTTGATTGAAGCACTAAACACACTTCAAATGAGCTACTTTAGTTTTGCAACCCATCCAAGTAAGCATCTGTTTCTTTACTGCCCAAAATTTCATTTTTTTTATTATTATGATGATGATGATGAGGTGATGTACCTACATTTGAAAGAATTAGAACAGTAAGTTCTGGATCAGTTTTATACAAAATTCTCAGGGAGGATGCTTGATGAATCCATCTTTATAGATACAGCCAAATAGGTGGTCTCCGTATAGACTCAGAGGGGTTTCATGGGACAAGTAGTCCTAATACATGTTACAGATTATAAAGGAATTGCTGTACATTGTCAGGCAAATGAATGTATGCTAGGGAATTTAATGTATATCTAGGCAGAAACAGGGAAAGATGCCCAACATGTGGTAAGCAATGAAGAAATGAGGAGTTCACTATGAATGCTTAATGACTCAAAATGTACAAATGAGAAAAGATCATTTGCTTCTTCAGCCTTCTTTGGTTGGCTAGTAGTTGAACTACACGAAACAGACCCTGTGTGAGAAAGTTTGGGTGTGCATGTGAGCATGCCTTGCAAAAAGACCTTTCTGAATTGTTTTGCTTTTTATTTGAAGAAAATAACATTGCATACAATCTGGTGGAGCTTATACAATAATAGTCAAACTAGAAAAAAGAGGAAATGAAAAAATAACATCAGAAAGTTAAAATAAGAAAGCAGGATCAAAAAGAGACAAAACCTAACAAAACAGAATTAAGCTCCCACCTGAGAGAAACAGAGCAGAGTCAACAGCATAGGCAAAAATAGTAGAAAAAATGGAAAAAGAAGAAAGAGTGCTTATTCTAATTTTTATTAATTAAATCTTGCTATTTTTTTAAAAAGTTTTGACCAGATCATCTAAGTGAGAATTTGATTTTTTCCAATTTCAAATAGTATAGAACATCAATTACCCACTGACTTATAAAAGGTGGGTTGGGATTCTTCCAGTTAAGCAAAATAAGTCTGTGTGTTAGTAGTGTAGTAAAAGCAATCACAATCAATTTGTCCATCTCCACTTTAAGCCCATCTGGGAGTCCACCAAACACAACTGTTAATGGATTAGGAGTGATTGTGACACCAAGGATGTTTGATAGGCATTCAAAAATTTTTGTCAAAAAGTATGTTAATTTGGTGCACCTCCAAAACATTTGTCCAAGTGTGGCTGGACCTCGATTGCAAAATTCACAGATTGGGTCTTGCTCTAGATACATTTTGGACAATGTTAAACAAGATAAATATGATCGATGAAAGAGTTTAAGTTGAATTATTGAATGTTTTTCACATATAGAGCTAGAGTATATTCTGTGCATGGCTGTTTTCTGTGCATGGCTGTTTTCTGAGGTGTTAATTTAGATGGATTTACTGGGGCACAAAGCAGGGCATATAAAGAAGTATATCTTGCCTGAAGAAGGGGCCTGAGTTGCCTCGAAAGCTTGCATATTGTAATCTTTTTAGTTAGCCAATAAAAGGTGTCATTTTGCTTGACTTCTCACTACATTCATAATGGCTAACACGGTACAACACCCTAGTACTATAGAATTGCAATTATATAGATTTCATTTGACTCCTCCTCAAGAGAAAACAAAATCAGAACAAAGCAGAACTCTATATGATTTATCACTCTAGGCATTACTTGCTGAATGAAGAAGGGAACATTCCCCACTTTGATAACTGGGAATATCCCTTGATTGTGTGGTTGCCTTATAGGAACTTAATCCATTAAAACAGGTTTACCACACACTGCTGAAATAGGGGAATGGCAGAAGCTACTTCAGTACACGTAAAGAAATTTCCTAATAAAGGCACTCAGCATATGAGGGCAATAGGTCCACTGTGGTCTTATTTCTGAACTTCTTAGTATCCGCTAGTGAACATAAAAGAGTTTGCACAAGTTCCCAAAGGTGTACATTTGATACATAGAAAGATTATATAGTACTGTAAATTTAAAGAATTTATTTTCTCAGTTTTTGCTAAAAATGATCCACATTGCTGTCATGATTTGGGGATTTTTGGAAATGCCGAATCAGATTCTAAGGTCAGTATTTTTGTATAGAGTCATTCTGACAATGTTTTATACTTTATCATTATTTTCAAAACATTACTACTTTTTGTTGTCTTGTTTCCAATTGCAGGCACTTTATGTGTATTTTTCAATTGCATATTATTTTCAAGAATCGTAATAAATAATAAAATAATTTAAAAATATCCAAAAATGAAGAAATGTAATCAGGACATTCTCAATCTTTCAATTTTTGAAATAAATTACAAAAACAGCCATAGTAATGCATAAATAATATTATAACAGCACAGATCAAGATATTTTCTAAAGCGAACCATGGCATACTCTAATCCATGTGTCTCAAACCAATAACTGACTAATGACTAACACTGAAAAATATGATTCAGTATTTATGTTATGGTTGCCCATAACTCTAGGTTGAAAAACACAGATTTACAAAATGAATGCATGTTAAATGCATCTAATAAATGCATAACAATCCTGTGCAGAGGTGAGTGCACTCACCAAACTGTAGGTCTTGTGAAGCCATTGTTTAGAAGTCAGTAGTTTGTGAGCAGAGCATAATGTGGCCCACTCTCTGTCTTCCCTTTTGGGGGATGCTATGAAGAACATCTGGGAGTCTTTTTCAGTCTCTGTTTCATTTGAATTAACACACTCCCTCTGGTTTAAGCCAGGGGCTCTGCAGTAGTACTAATAAGCAAAACGGGGCTAATGCTGTACAGACTGGGATAGGCTCTTATAGGTAGGTTCATCTTTTCTTGTAAACATGAAATAAGTTAATTGTTACACAATAATGCAGCTTGAACTTGAATATCAATTTTATCGCCAGGTAACATAGTAGCTAGGAATTTTTTCTTGGTGTTACATCCATACACATAACAAGGTACACAGAATTAAACAACACAATTTACAGTACATGACACCATCACACCATTATATACAATACAGTAAAGTAGAATTGCATTCCCACACGATAATATTAAGATAAGTCCTATATAAAGTGAACAAAATTTATTATTGAATCAATCAAGGGGAATATAAATCAGAAAGACACAGATGAATCAGAGATTGTGTTTAACCAGAGTTACTCTCTATTTCTTATAATACTCTATTATAATTTTACTTGTAAATTTCTTTAGGTTAGATATAAGTGTTTTTAGAAAAAAAAAAATCCTTTTACTCAGCCACTGCAAATGTATTGCATTCTAAAAATGTTGTTTAACTTGCTTACAAGTCTGTTCCAATATTCTACCAAAAACATGTATGTTCAATAAGTTACAAATCCTGACTTACCTCTTTTAAGATCGCCTCGTCACTAGCATTAGGTTTTGCAGTTAGACTTAAGAAGGCTAAAGCTGTAAAAAGCAGAAATACACACAACTTAAGCATATTCACTGAGTAAGTAAACAACTAAGTCATAAACCAGCACATGAAACTGAAACTGATTAAATGGTATCTATTTTAAATTTTGTGATAGGATTATGACTCACCAAATATTGTATACTTGTATTGTTTAATCAGACAGCTTTGAGATAATATAATGTAGAATCATTTAAAGCTTATCTATTTTGTCCTGGCTAAGTAATTTCAACTTTCCCAGAAGTTTGCAGACACCTGACTGTCAAACCTATATGAGCTTCCTGGACATCCCATTCCAAAAGCTTCCAACTGTTCTAGGAAGGATTTCCACAAGATTCTAGAGTGTGTCTTTTGCACGCCAGTTGAGTTTCTCCACACCAGACTCATCAAACCATATCTTCATGGACCTGGTTTTGTGTGCAGAGGCACAGTCATGCTGGAATAGAAAAGGGCCTTCTCCAAACTGTTGCAACAAAGTTTAAACAGCACAATTATCTGAAATATCTTTGTAAGTTGTAGCTTTAACAGTACCCCATGCTGGAACCTAGCTCAAACCCTGAAATACAGCCCCTGGCCATTATCGCTCCTCCACCAAAATGTAAAGTAGGCTCTATGCAGTTCGGAGGGTAGCATTCTCCTGGCATCTACCAAACCCTAATTTGTCCATCAGACTGCCAGATAGTGAAGTTTGATTCCTCACTCCAGGGAAGTACAGAGTCCAAGGTTAGCATGCTTTTCATTACTCTGGTCGAACCTCTGCATTACACATAATGATGTGTGTGCAGCTTGTGTGCAAATTTGTGTGCCTCCTTGACCATGGAAACCCATTTAATTAAGCTCCTGACACACAGTTATGGTGCTGATGTTGATTCCAGAGGCAGTTTAGAACTCTCGCTGTAGGTGATACTACAGAGGATAGGTGATTTTTACACACCATGCATTTCACCTCTCAGTGGCTTCGCCATTTGATTTTGCATGGGCTACCACTTTATACCTGAGCTGTTGTTGCTCCTCAGCACTTCCCCTTCACAATAATAGCACACACAGTTGACCAAGATAGATCCAGCAGAGCAGAAATTTCACATATTGACCATTTTCTTCTACTTTTTAATATAGAAATAATGATAGAAAACACTCATGAGAAGCATATTGTTAAAAAACGCTTCTTTGACTCATCAGCAACTTTAAAACTTACAAACATTCTAACCAATCAGTCCGTTTATAGTGCCAACTATAATAGCGAGGAGAATGTAAATAGTAAGGTGGAAAGATTTAATACTAAAGTGAGGGCTGCTGTTGACATAGTTGCACCTGAAAAGACAGTTAAAAAATCTTCTAGCATTGTTATACCTTGGAAGACCCAAAGAGTGTCTGATTTAAAGAGAACATGCCGTAGAGCTGAGCGTAAATGGAGGAAGACTAAACTAACTATTGACTATGAGATATTAAAAGTTAAAATAACAGAATACAATAACACAGTCCGTCTTGAGAGGCGCTGCTATTTCTCTAAGATTATAAATAACAATGCTAGTAATTCCAGAGTCTTATTTTCGACAATTGATCATCTGTTAAACCCAGGTAACTCAAAGGAATGCCTCCTAAGTACTTCCAGTAAAACCTGTGAGGCTATCGCTGTATTTTTCAATCAAAAAATTAATGATATTAGAAATAACATAGTATATCTCCCCAACACTAAGGATCCCCCGAAACCCCAGTACTCCATAATAAATAAATTAGAGTCTTTCACTAGGATAGATTTACCTGATTTACATAAAATAATTTCTCAAATGAAACCATCCACCTGTGCCCTTGACCCAATACCAACAAATTTTTTCAAAGAAGTATCGGGTGTGCTTATTGATAATGTTCTTGACATTGTAAATTCGTCATTAGATACGGGGGTCTTCCCAGACTGTCTTAAGACTGCGGTAGTTAAACCCCTACTTAAGAGAAATAATCTCGACCCCTCTGCTCTTGAAAATTATAGACCCATCTCTAACCTGCCTTTCTTAAGTAAAATTCTAGAGAAGGCAGTCATTATGCAGTTAAATGAGCACCTCAATAAACATGCTATTCTTGATAAATTTCAGTCAGGTTTTAGAACAAATCACAGCACAGAAACTGCACTCGTTAAAGTAGTAAATGACTTGCGGGTAAATGCAGACAGAGGCCATTTATCTGTTCTCATCCTCTTAGATTTGAGTGCCGCATTTGACACTATTGATCATAATATTCTTAAGAATCGCCTTAGTCAATGGGTGGGCCTCTCTGGCAGTGTCTTAAACTGGTTTGAATCCTACCTGGCAGGGAGAAAATTCTTTGTTAGTTGTGGTAATTATAACTCAAAGACACATGATATTCTATATGGTGTTCCACAAGGCTCTATCCTGGGTCCGCTGCTCTTCTCAATCTACATGCTTCCATTAGGTCAGATTATCTCGGGACATAACGTGAGCTACCACAGCTATGCTGATGACACACAGCTGTATTTATCAATAGCACCTGATGACCCCAAATCTCTTGATTCGCTAACACAATGTCTAACCTGTATCTCAGAATGGATGAATAGTAACTTTCTCAAATTAAATAAAGAAAAAACCGAAATCTTAGTGATTGGCAATAATGGATACAATGAGGCTATTAGAAATAAACTGGATGCATTAGGATTAAAAGTCAAATCGGAGGTAAAAAGCTTAGGGGTAACCGTTGATTGTAATCTGAATTTTAAATCGCATATTAATAAAATCACTAGGACAGCATTTTTTCACCTAAGGAACATAGCAAAAGTTAGACCTCTTATATCATCGAAAGATGCAGAGAAATTAGTTCATGCGTTTGTCTTTAGTCGGCTAGATTACTGTAATGCACTCCTCTCAGGACTACCCAAAAAAGACATCAATCGTTTGCAGTTAGTGCAGAATGCAGCTGCTAGAATCCTTACCAGGAAAAGAAAATCCGAACACATTTCTCCAGTTTTGATGTCACTACACTGGTTACCTGTGTCATTCAGAATTGACTTTAAAATTCTGCTTATGGTTTATAAAGCTTTAAATAATCTCGCCCCGTCTTATATATCGGAATGTCTGACACCTTATATTCCAAATCGCAACCTCAGATCCTCAACTGAGTGTCTCCTTAGAATTCCTTTAAAAAACTACTGAAAACACATTACTTTAACATGGCCTTCTCATAACTTCACTGTAATTTAATCCTGACACTCTGTATATCCAATTCATTATAATAACTATTCATTCAAAATTTGTACTAACCCCTACTCTCTCTTCTGTTTCCTTTTCCGGTGTCCTATTGGTGGTGGCTTGTGCCACCACCATCTACCCAAAGCACCATGATGTTCCAACAATGATGGATGGATTAAAAGCCAGAAGTCTGTATAACCATCAGCATCAAGTGACTCCGTGCGAACAATAACTACAAAGAGGACTATTTCATTTATGTTAGGTAGAATGCCCAAAGGGGACTGGGCGGTCTCGTGGCCTGGAACCCCTACAGATTTTATTTTTTTCTCCAGCCTTCTGGAGTTTTTTTTTGTTTTTTCTGTCCACCCTGGCCATCGGACCTTACTCCTTTTTATGTTAACTAAGGTTGTCTTATTTTAATTTCTTATTTGTCTTTTATTCTTCTTTTCTTCATTATGTAAAGCACTTTGAGCTACTTTTTGTATGAAAATGTGCTATATAAATAAATGTTGTTGTTGTTGTTGTTGTTGTGTGGCAAAGGTGGTATCCTATGACAATGCTGCATTTAAAGTCATTGAGTTCTTCAGTATGACCCATTCTACTGCCAATGTTTGTTAATGGAGATTGCGTGTCTATGTGCTTGATTTTGTGTACCTGTTAACAAAGGGTGTGGCTGAAACACCTGAACTCAGTAACTTGGAGGGAAGTCATACTTTTAGCCATATGGTGTAACTCTTCATGAGGTTTGTTAGGGACATTATTTTTAGTAAGTAATTCAATTTAATTTAACAACAGAGGGGCACCATTAGTGAGGCTGCTACAACAAAATAATATATTGCAGAAAACAAATCAGCAAACACTACATTTGTATTGTTTGGATGTTTGTAGCCAAAGTAATGTTTAACAGTATAACAACGAAAATGTGGTGAACATACAGAAAGCACACACAGCAAATGGGATGCCTTCTCCAGGTACTACTAATAATTACATTTAAGGTCAGTCCACTTCAGTGCCTAATTGTGGAGTAGTACACGGGCATCACTTAACAGCAATCGCAAGCTCTGGTCACTTATGTATGAGGTGCCTTGAAAATTTAAGAACAAAGGAGGTTTTACAGAAATTCTGAAAAAATAGATTAATCTTCAATTAACAAGTCTAATTTCATAAATGCTGCCTTAGAGTTGGGACAGGCATAAAAAAAGGAAAGAGAGATTTGATAAATTAGAGCATCAGGAGTTCATGTCATCTGAAAATGTAATTAATTTGACTTTGTCCATTAAATATTATTTAGAGTTTAACTCATTAATGATTCTTCTATAAAGTAATGCAATCATAAACATCACAACAGCAAATGTCAAAAACAAAAGTGATTTTCTGACAAACCTCAAAGAAAAGTGTGTTGCTACATATGCATTTTAAAGAGTCTGTGTAAATGAAAATATTCTGAATAGTCTTGGTATTCAATAATTCATGTGGCACTGATGAAACAATGTTTGAATTTTTATTTTTAATATTTTAAGTTTTGACTTTTCAATGAAGAGAAAATGTGAATAAATTTAGTATGTGCACCTGGTAAGATAAATTAGGGTGACAATAATATGATTGTTTTAAAATCCTGTGCTAAAATCCCCCTAACCCACTAAAATTCTCCCATTTTTTGTTATTTTGTTATGAAAATATCCCCTGAAAACCCACACCATTATGCTACAATAGTAGAAGTGTGAGCCTTTAACTACAGGGTGTTAAAGCTGTGGAACATTTTGCCTGCTTGTTTTGAACCTTTAAATCCAGGCAGAAGGCCCAGTGTTTTAATCTGCTGTATGCTGATTAGAGCTGGTTATTAGCTACGTTTATTGCATTTCTGTTTGTTAACCATTTGGAAAAATACAGCATATATGTATTACAATAACTAACTCTAACCTGTTTGCTTCTTGTGGCACTTGAATCTACTCCTATCCTAAAAGCTGTTTTCCTGTCTTTGGGAAAGTCACCAGAGATACTTGGAGCATTACAATCCAAGGATGAAAGGATTTTCACCAAATTAGATTATCCATGAATGAAGTGTATACTGTAGAATGCCCAAGAGGAGGTGGACATCCATATACTGTAGCCTAAGGCTGTTTTGAAGTATGACAGTGTCTGACATCGTTTATGACTTTGAATTACGACCACCTATGGACTCCCAGTTGTTTATTTTCTCCAGAATTCCTGCTGACTATGGATTTTTCTTTCTCTTTCTGCCCTCCATTGTCGGGTCATTTGTCAACAACAATTTTACTGGACACATATTGTTAGGATGATTTCATGCCAAATGGTTTGAAATTGCTTTATTTTATTGTGAGTTAAATTAGTTTGTATTTTTATGTCTGTGTAAAGTTTTTATATTTATTTTACCTGTAAATATGTTACAGCACTCTGACTCTGCAGTCAATAATGAACTCTATAAAAAAAATTGAATTGGGTCAGATATCCTTTCTTGACACTTTCCAGATTCAGAAAAACTCATTCCCTGTGTGTTCTTTTCTAGAAAATTATTTGTGAATTTTGTGAAATTATGATGTGGGAAATAGAGACCAAGATCATTTTTGGCTATAAAATTCACATTGAGGACTTGGGAGATTACCCCTTTGTGATATTTATGGATCATACTAAATTTTAACGTGTCTTATTTGTTCTTCAAGCATGTTGACCACTTTTTTAGTAGATACAATTTCATTCTAAGGGACATGAAGGAAACAATCATAAACTGACATGGATATTTACATGTACTATATATCCATTCTTTTATTTGATGAGGGAAAAAAAATCAGATGAAACACTTCCTGTAATACAAGAATATATCTCTTCCAGGCCACCATGACTTAAAAGTGCAACAATGCAATAAGAAATTATCATTCAGACCAAAGCACTCAGAGACACAACATGTTACTGAGAACTCTAGTAATATAATGGCTTTTTGCATTTAACAACACAACAATTTAACAAGATCCCCAGACGGGAACTCCAATCTTTTTACATCTTGATTTACATAGGAGACAACCAAACTCCAAACACTAATTGACACTGACTTAATAATTCTCAGACAAGGTCAAATAATTGCAGGCTCAATTAGGAAACCAGTAAACCATGCCATGGAATCACAGAAAGATGTTGGGGTAGACCATGACAGGACCAGCAGTTTAGGATAGCAAAGGTACTAGTGCTCTTCACAATAAAGAAGACACAGGGGTGCATCTACTTGTATTTACCTACTTGTGGTGGGCCTACAGACACTGCACAGTGGTGTGTTCAAACATTCTGGCACGATTCCTGACCAGAGAGGCATTACAAGCTTTGATGTAGTAAAAATGGAGGTACTAGTTAATTAAGATAATACCTAACCAGCATGCATAAAATACTGTGAATAGAAATATTATCTGACCCAGCTTGTCCAGAAACAGGCCTTCAGTTTGTGGCCAAGATGTCTAAGTTGCTGATGCCGTCGGAAAATGTGTGTGAACAAGGAGCTAAACTCATAACTGGGGTTTACTAAGAGCATGCTCTCCACAGGCTGTATCTCACACTCAAGCAACAGAAAAAATATTATGAGAAAAGTGTGCAAAGAAATACACTTCTACTGACTCGATTTCAAGATCATGTTCTGCATTGGTGACGTTTTTAAAACATGTCACACAAACAATGTGTACTAAATCTGCATCAGTACAGCAGTGAACACTAGACATAACTTTCCTACTGTATTGAAGACATCGTTTTGATATTTGCATATTTGTGTTACACATAATAATTTCTTGCTCAAAAAAAAACATTTTTGACTTGCTTTTTTGAGGGTAAACATAACCCTAAGGGGGTTAATAGCACACTAAGACATAATAACAATCCTTTCCCTTACCTCAAGAACTACTCTATATAGACAAAAGTATTGGAACGCCTGACCATTTAACCAATATGGAAATACATAGACTTTAATATGAAGTTAGTCCCCTCTTTGATGGAACAGTGGAACAGCTTCCACTCTTCTTGGAAGGCTTTCCACAAGCTTTTGGAGTGTTTCTGTTGGAATTTGTGCCCATTAATTCTGAAGGGCATTTATAAGGTCAGGCACTGATTTTGGACAAGAAGACCTGGCTCGCAATCTCCATTCCAGTTCATCGCTAAGGTGTTTGATGGGTTTGAGGTCAGGGCTCTGTGCGGGACAGTCAAGTTCTTCCACACCAAACTCATCCAACCATGTCTTTGGTATGCTGAAGCATTAAGATCGTCTTTCACTGGAAGTAAGGGGCCTAGCCCAAACCCTGAAAAACAGCCACACATAATTATCCATCCTCCACCAAACTTCACAGGTGGCACAATGCAGTCAGGCAGGTAATGTTCTCCTGGCATCAGCCAAACCCAGACTCGCCCATCTAACTGCCAAACAGAGAAGTGTGATTCTCTACTCCATAGAACACGTTTCCACCACTCCATCCGATGCTTGCCATTGGACTTGGTGATGTGAGGCTTGCATACAGCTACTCACCCATGGAAACCCATTCCATGAAGCTCCTGCCACACAGTTATTGAACTAACATTAATGCCAGTGGAAGTTTGGAACTCTTCAGTAATGGAATCAGTAGTGTTGGCAACTTTTATGCATCTTGTACCTTAGCAGCCATTGACCCGCTCTGTGACTTTACGTGGTCTTCCACTTCGTGGCTGAGTTGCTGTTATTTCTAAATGCTTCCACTTTCCAGTAGTACCACGTACAGTTGACCATGGAATATCCAGCAGGGATGAAATTTCATGAACCTTCTTGCAAAGGTGGCATTCTATCATGGTACCATGCTTGAAGTCACTGAGCTCTTCGGAAACATCCATTCTGCTTCACAAATGTTTACAAATGGATACTGCATAGCTAGGAGCTTCTAGGAGGGTCTATTGTAGGTACGGAGCTGGACAGCTTGACATCCATGGCAGAACGACGGGCACTGAGCTGGCTCCTGTCAATCATTGAGAATCCACTGCATCCACTGAACAGTGTCATCTCCAGACAGAGGAGCAGCTTCAGCGACAGACTGCTGTCACTTTCCTGCTCCAATGACAGACTGTGGAGATCGTTCCTCCCCACACACTATGCGACTCTTCAATTCCACCCGGGGGGGTAAATGTTAACATTTTTCAAAGTTATTGCCTGTCTGTATACCTGCATTGTTTATCACTCTTTAATTTAATATTTTCTTTATCAGTATGCTGCTGCTGGAGTATGTTAATTTCCCCTTGGGATTAATAAAGTATCTATCTATCTATCTATCTATCTATCTATCTATCTATCTATCTATCTATCTATCTATCTATCTATCTATCTATCTATCTATCTATCTATCTATCTATCTATCTATCTATCTATCTACCAGCTATTGCAATTAATAATATTCAGCATCTGAAATTCTAAATCACACTAACAATATAGTCCAATTGACTTATTACATACAGTACATAACATCATTTAGACATTGTTAAAAAAGCAAATGGCACACTCACATTTATAGTAACAAACTGAAGGACAGTTACCACATGGTGTCTGGTTTCCTGAAACGTAAGTTTATAATATTACTAATGCAGGTTGTGAAAAACAGAAAAGCTAGTAGATCAGTTAAAATCTGAATTCAACTAGAAAAGCTATATTTCTTAAAAATATATAAAAGGTAAGTCTGTAAACAGCTCTCCTTATATACAATAATTATGTAATTTTGACAACCTGTTTATTATAACAGATATTCGTATTTTACATACTAGTGAATGAAATCACAGCTGTTTACACATGCATTAAAATCAGTTTTCATAAATACCTGTGGTTGCTATGTAACAATCTTGAATATTAGCTGTAGTGAGAGAAGCTGATGCATTGTTTTGACTAAACAAAAACAAAGGTTAAAATAAATGAGCAATGAATCCATTTTAATAGACTTACTGTTCACAATAACAGATTTTATTTTCACCCAATGGATTACTGAAGCATTGGAGCTCTGCACTAACTTTCTATTAATTTGTAGTTTGTGCATTTTCAACATTTTTGTATTAAACATCTGTCAATTCATAAAATAATAATAATAATAATAATAATAATAATAATAACAACAACAACAACAACAACAACAACAATAATAATAATAATAATAATGTAAGGGCCAAATCCTTTAAGTTAATGTTTATGGCAAATAATCTTTAGTCTGTTCAGTCTGAACTTGAATATAATGTGGCTTAACATAGATAATGGAAGATTCAGTTTAACCCCCTATGAGTTATAGAAAATGGAATGTTCATAATCTTAACTCTGTGTGACAGTATAATAGTCCATAGATTAAAGTTAGACAGCTTGAAAGAAACTTGAATGGTCAGATAGCATTAAGGGAATATCGTTTGCTGACCGTCTACTGCATACAACAATACATAGAAACCTTATGAAATGTAAACTAGATATTTAAGCAGAAATTCATAAGTGATAACTGGAATTTATTATTACTTCATATTGACTTCTCTGCCATACTTTAAAACAGAATGTAAAAATACTATCCATATTACTAACCGAGAATGGTAAACCGGATATGGAAGCAGGTACATGCCCATGGACGCAGGAGACATAGTGCGCAGGCGCCACACAAAGCCCCCCTCCCCAGAGTGAAACGGGAGAGACTATAAACATGCGCAGGTGCCACACAAAGCCCCCCGCCCCAGAGTGAAACGGGAGAGACTACGAATGACACACAGGCGCCACACAAAGCCCCCCGCCCCAGAGTGAAACGGGAGAGAAGTAATATGGAAGCAGGTACATGCCCTTGGACGCAGGAGACATAATAAAACAAGAGGAGTCAACACCCCGCCCCAGAGTGAAACGGGACACACTACGGAGTCCACAAAGGTTCACAAATCAAACCCGAGATAGTACGGAAGTGCGTCTGAAACCGCAGAAGCAAAACTGTCTCGGCTCCAAAACCAAACAGCCCAACAACTAACACAGCTACAACAACGAGCCCGCATGGACAGATACAATGAACGTAGACGACTACAACGCGCGTCTCAAACTGCGGAGGCAAAGCAGGCACGGGTTCAAAACGAAAGAGCTCGAGTGACCGAGATACAAACACGAGCCCGCCTGGATATAATTAATGAATGCAGGCGCCTACAATGCGCGTCTGAAATACCGCAAACCAGGCAGGCACGGCTCCAAAAAGAAAGAGCTTGACTGACCGAGATAAAAAGTGAAACGGGACACACTACGGAGTCCGCAGTGGTCCACAATGCACCGCATAATAGTACGGAAGGAGCTCCATATTAACAGTGGGTGGCCCCAGAGTGACACGGGCGAACGCTCCGTATTAAAAGTACATCATCCTCACACATCCAAACTATACAGCATAGGTGAATCACATTACAGTGATGCATTATTGACAGTACAACCACAGAAATCGCTCCGTATTAACAGTAAGTGCAATTATTCATATTACTAACAGTACACAACGGAGAACTACTGGAGTCACAATCACGTCTCCAAAACTATACAGCTCCACAATACACATAGGCGCCTACATCGCGCGTCTGAAACCGCGGAAGCATAACTGTCTCGGCTCCAAAACCATACAGCTCCACTAACGGAGCTACAAAAACGAGCCCGCATAGACACATACAATGAACATGGACGCCTACAACGCGCGTCTCAAACCGCAGAAGCAAGGCAAGCACGGGTTCAAAACAACGCAGGCTCCTACAATGCACGTCTGAAACTACGGATGCACAGCGGGCACGGGTTCAAAACGCCGGGGGTAGGCGAGCGAAGCGAGCAGGGGGCGGAGCCCCCTTGTAATATTATAACAGACAATTAAATCGGCAAGACAATATGGTGTTCAATAAAAAGGAGTATATAGTTTGAATTGCCACTTCTCAGATACATTTACTCTCATCATATAATTAACTGTTTTGTCATTTACATCTTAGTTAAGAAGCAATGCAAGTACACTTTGACAATGGGCAATACCAAAGATTTATGATTTTACAACACAGTAGTGGGCAACAGATATATCAGCATGAATGTATCAAGAACTGCACATCTGGCAAGATTTTAAAGCACTTATATGTCATAACTGTATCAAGAAGGAGCCAGCATCTGAAAAGCCCCTTACCTCATTCTCTTACAATTGACCCCAGAGGTTTTTTTCTTATTGTCAATTGGCCATTGTTCAGCAATGAATTAATGGATAGATATTGTTAACTTCCATTTATGTTAACCAGTTTCAAACTATTTTGTTTTTCTGTATCTTTAATCAACTCTGTGTCTTTAGGTGTACACATTTTGTATTTAGCAATTTGTAAAGATATACTTGCATTTTACCTAAGGACTTAGGTAAAGAGCACTATATGAAAATAAACTAATTTGAAAAAAACTGAATAATTAGCAAAGAACCAGGAAATGCATATGTCTGTTAACAAAGACACTAAAAACAAAATAGACTCAAAAATGTGATTTGCTGTGAGAGTTATTGTAGTCAGACATGAATTGTATGGAGTTATTTATCAGAACACTATTATAAAAGCAGAGTCAAAACACTAAGACAGACAATCTTGTCAAGCTGAAGCTGCTATGAATTGGAAACCAGAATGAAAGAACCTAAATAGCCAAAACATACTTGTTCACAGATTAAATCTGTTATCTCGGACAAAGTGCTACTGGTGATGCGCTGGAATTTAAAGCAGGTGTTTGTGATAATAATCATGATACCTCTTGGGAGGTGGTGCTTAATAACCAATAATGTGTTTTAAATAATCCATTCTAAAATGCCGGTGTGACACACTTAAAATTTAAAAGGAAAAAATTTAAAAGCTTTCTCAGCCAAGGAAATAAAATTAAAACACACACATGAAAATAAAGGTTGCAAGTTCACCTTTCCAAATATTAAAAAGTCTCATGAACTGAAAAAATGTATCTGATACAAAAAATGTGTCTAATGGGCCAAGATGTTTTTTACTCTCTAGGAGTATCGAATGGTGCATTCTTGTTATAGTCACAGATTCCTCTCATGGGTTGTGAAGTGCATCCCCTGTAGTTCACAGGATTCAGACTACAGTTGGCATATGTTTTCTTTTTTCTTCTGATGTTTATAATCTTTAGCCCAGTACTTATCTGCCTAATAATGTATCTGAGTTTGTTGTAACACATGTTGGCAGCATGTCTAAATCTTTGGTATTTGTGACATTGTCTGATTATGGGTTTATTATTGAAGTTTTTAGGTATGCTACTTGAAAAATGTGCTTCTCTTCCAACAGGACAAGAACAAATGATTAGTTCAGGTTATTATCCAATTTTTATTGTGCTTATTCTCTTGACCTGGAAGTCTCTTTTTTTTTGGTAATAGAAGTAGGGAGACCTCTAATAACAACACTCAGAAATGAATTCAATCTCATATATCACAGAAGCAATTGAAATTTGTAATTATAAACTACACTAATGCCCCCACCCTCACCCAGAACAGAAAGCATATTATAAAAAAAGTGGCCCATTGTGTTATACAACCTCTTATTAATTAAACAACGGAAGTTTTTTTTTAGAATAACATTAACAAAATCTTGCCACATTCTAAAGAAGCTCTGCACAGTTCCATGAAAAGACAGTGTGATTTTGCATAGTTTTAGATATAATTTTCCTATTGAGTTATAGTGGGTGCATTAGGTTTCTTCCAATTGAGCAGAACTAGGAAATAGGAAATAACTGTCAGTTTAAAAAAAAACAGTCTAAGCTCATCTGAAATAACTCTAAAGACTGCTGCAAGAGGATAAATAAATCTTACACTACCTGATCGATGCTAAAATTCTTTTTTCCAAAAATGTTCTACTTTTGGGCAGTCCCAAATCACATGCCCAAGTGAGGATAGTGCTGGCTGGCAATATTCCAATCCTTAATATATTTTAATTTGGAGAGGTATGTCCAGTGAACACTTTCTATGCTGACTTACAGCATGTTTTGTGCAAATTGAAGAAGAATTAATTATGAGAGCTATTGAATTTCATCTCACCTGACAAAAAGTTTTCTGAAAAGAAATAAAAGGTGTGAAGCAATCATTCATCAGGAAGGAGAGAGAGGAAGGGAGAGAAAGAGAGATGGTATGGTACATTCAGTACAGAATTAAGTGTAGAAATCGCTTTGGGGTAAAAACTGTTCATCCGTCTTGTGCTCCGTGCTTCTATATCTCTTCCCTGAGGGGAAAAGTTCAAACAATTTGTGTGCTGGGTGATATAAGTTCTTTATGATGCTGGATGTCTTCCGCAGACATCGGGAGGTGAAGGTGTCTTCCAAGGTAGGCAAAGGTGTGTTGGTAATTTTCTCCGCTATTCTTATGATTCTCTACAGAACATTTTTATCAGCTGCTGAGTTGCTGCCATACCACACAAGTATCCCATGAGTTAGGGCACTCTCAATGGAGCAAAGGTAGAAAAATACTAGGAGCATTTGTGACACATCAACCTTTTCTAACCAGCAAGTTTGCGTTTATTGTCCATGTGAGATCTCCTGAGATGTAGCTACCCAAAAAATTAAAACTAGAGACTCTATCCACTCTGTCACTGTTTATATACATTGACTGATGGTCATCCTGCATCTTCCTGAAATCAATTATCAGTTCTTTAGTTTTATTGGGATTAACTATCAAGTTATTCTCTATGCACCAATCTATCAGACTTCACACCTCTTTCCTGTAGGTAGACTCACCCCCATCAGTGATCAGCCCCACTATTGTATCATCCACAAATATAATAATGACATTGGTGTTGTGGGCTGGTATACAGTCATATGTATACACAGAGAAAACGAAAGGGCTCAACACACAGCCTTGCATTGCTCATCTTGACTGACTGTGGCCAGTTTGTTAAAATGTCCTGTATCCACAGGCAGATGTTATGCTGGAGGCCTAGGACTGACATCTTGGAAAACAGTCTGTTGGGCATGATGGTAATCCACAAACAGCAGCTGTGCATATGTTCCTCGCTGATCCAGCTGCAGCAGCACAGTGTGGAGGATGGTGGAAATGGCACCATCTATCGACCTATCGGGTCTTTATGCTTATTGGTAAGGATCCAGGTTCGATGTACTCGAGGACCAGTCTTTCCAGACACTTACTGGAGTTAATGCTCCTGGCCTGTTATCACTGAGACAGGTTACTGCAGTCTGCTTTGGAACTCGTACTATGTTGGATATATTCAGGCAGGTAGAGACAATGCATTGTGATAGAGGTCTTTTAAAGATATTTGTAAATACCTCCGCTATCTCCATAGCCCAGTCTCTGAGAACCTGTCCTGGGATACTATCTGGGCTAGCCGCTTTCCATACATTGATATTCCAGAATGTATGTATGACATCAGCAAACTGAATAGTGAGTACCTAGCTGTTGGTATATGGAGCTGGAATAGTGGTTGTGACAGTCTTTGGTCTCTGTTCCTCATGATGTCTGAAGAAGAGGTTGAGCTACTCTGCCAGGGAGGAACTGCTGCTACCAGTAGCTGGATTGGTATACTTGTTTTGTTTAATGATGTGATGTATACCTCTGAGTAGTTAAAATAATTCTCAGTTTTCCACTTATAGCCTGTTTTGGCATATCTAATGTTGTACATTTACTGTATAATACAAATAGCTAAAGCCATAATTTGTTTAATCATAATGTAACGCTACTGTATACAGTAGAACCTCTGGTCACAAACATTTCTGAACATGTACAAATCGGGTTACGATCAAAAAGTCTGCCAAAATTTTGCATCTGTTCACGACCGCACGCTCTGGTGGCGAACAAAAACACTGGCAGCCAGTTTCCCTATGTGCGTTCGGACGCGCCAATGATTTCCCATTCTCCGTTTTCCATTTTCTTATGTTAGCGTACACTTGGCCTAACAAAGCAGCTGATGTTGCAAAAGGAGTTGCAATATTAACCAAGCAGTGCTGGAAGAAGTGGAAAAACTGTTTCTAGTGTGGTTGAACGAGAAGCAACTTGCAGGGGATAGCGTAAGAGAGGCGATGTTATGTGAGAAAGCCAGGAAGATTCATGGCAATTCGCTGAAAAAAAAAATCCTTCTTCGAGTGGTGAAGGTGAGGAATTTAAAGCCAGTAGAGGATGGTTTGAAAAGTTTCGCAAGAGAAGTACCATTTAATTTTTTTTCCCTGTGCTTAAAACTCATAAAAAAAAGTGCTTACAGTTAGCAGTTCATAAGAGTCTAGCACGAACTCTTACAATGTTAGTTTCTTCTGTTGTTCAAGATTTTCTCAGTGTTATTCAATGTTTTACATTTAAAATATATATATATATATATATATATATATATATATATATATATATATATATATATATATATATATATATATATTTACATACAGTTCATACGGTCTGGAACAGATTAATTGTATTTGCATACAATCTGGGGAAATTACGTTCGGGTCGTGACCAAATCGGGTCGCGTCCAGAGTTTTGGAACGAATTACAGTTGTGACCAGAGCTACCACTGTACAGTGCTTATAAAAAAGAATTCACCCCCTTGAAAGTTACATCATGCTGCTGTACTGCTATTACTACACTACCTCACAAGCACTTTAGCAGAAAGGGCTGCACTATCTAAAAAGACACTCTGAGTTTTAAACTGGAGCAATGTATGATTTGAAATCTGGCACAACAAAAAAAATGCAAAACAGAATCAGGTGTAAGGAGAAAACTACTGTACTGAAAATCAAAAAAGAAAAGAAAAACCTTACACTAACAAGCTACCATAAAATGACACAATAGTTAAGAACAGCAATTTTACTTACCATGTTTTGTTCAGCTCCATAGAAAAATTCAGAAACTCCTGATATGATGTAGGTACTGAGGCATTAAAGGAGTATGTATAATTACAGGAGCTGGCATCTTTAAAATAAGTCAAACAATAAAATATCAGGAACTAAACAATACAGCATAATACATTCTTGAAATGTTATTTACTAAATAATTTTTCTAAAACTTAAATTCTGAAATTTTAAACAAATGACAACAATTGGGCAATGTGGCAAATCACTTTAATAATTAAACTCTCTAATTAAACATTAGAGATGGATTCATAATTTTATTATTCTTAATATTTTTCTTAATGTTTTAAAAGCACTTTGGGTAAACAACACCATATCAAAAAACAATTGTTAAAACTCCGTCAATGGCTGGTACAATAGTAAGAGATCAAATCAGAACAGCCTTGTTTACTTGAAGTTATGTATACACTGTATTAACTATGATGTATATTAACTATTTAGCATATTTGTCACTTTACATTGATGTCAATTTTAATAATGTAAATTTTGTCTTAGCCATTAGGGGAAATCTTTGGTAGGAAATACATACAAATACACACCTAATATAGAAATGTTTACAACTTTTGAATAGTTTTCAAACATTTCAAAAATCGAGCAAGCATAATTCATTGTGGTTGCTTTCAGAAGGATGGTGCAAGTCTGGTAACTGCAAAAAGAAAAGAAAATGCAATTTTACTTAAAATAATTATGTTTTTGGTGGTCAATACTGGTAAACCTAACTTCATGTTCAAAATAGTTAGCATAACTGAAACTATCACATCTAATATATATATGCATGATATTATGATATCTTTTTGAGGTGGTTCGTCAAGTAGTGGGTGCGGCAATGCACTGTATTAGTGCATGCTCCCAATCTCTCTCTCTGTCTCTGTCTCTCTCTCTTTCATCTATTCAGGAATCTATCCATCCAACCATTTTTAACTACACAGGACCAAAGTGTCTTTAATTTCTGTAGTGTTTTGTGTCATCCTTTCATTATTTTTTATTATTCAACCACTATTGTTAAGCCATAAAAAAGAAATGAGTCAGCCCTATTCCTTGCACACAGGAAAGTAACCCTTACATGAATGTTTTGATGGCACTCTGCGTATGAGAACTTTCCAGTAAACACCTATGGCCTGATGGTGCACTCAGAAGCAGACTACAAATTCTAATAAAGCCAAGGAAGCCAAAATAAATCAAAAGAGAGGCCAATTTAATATTAATATGAATTATGGAGATAACCATGTTGAATAGAAATCACAAAGCTACTCTGGGCCCACTTATAAATGTTCAGTTTAGTCTGTCCTGCAGGCTGCCTACCACACTTACTCATACAGCCATGTCTTGTATAAGCAATCCTCTGGACACCTGACAAACATAATTAGGAACAGTGGGGACATATATTAGATAACAAGACTATCTGCTTTCAGAGGAACTACAAGCATGCATCATTATTTTGTGCCCCAGGCTTATACAGGTGCCCCAGGAGTCAATTTTTATGGGGCTCCTATCAGTGGTCACCAGATATTGCTGGCAATGATAATGTTGCCAGAGTACCTGCCCCTTAGACATTTTACATTCTGATTCTGTGTCTGGAGTTGGGTCTGGGGTGCCACCCAAGTTATTCATCTCTCTTTCCCAGGCTCTCTCTCTTTTCCATTTCCCATCAAAGGATATGATTGCCAGTTGTAAGCTTGAACCCTCTATTTTTCTGTAATTCACAACCCTAAATCCACTGTAACCCCTCAATGAAACTCTAAGGTTGAATTCTAGTCACACACTCCCATACTGATACTAGGTAAATTTGAAGTTTAAAATCAGTCGTCATAAGACGTGTTGTGTTAAAAATGTAGGCAGAAACAGAAATTCCCAGAAGAAGCCTGTGCAAATACAAAATGAAAATGGAAGCTCCAGAGGAAGCTTCATGTTATGATCAGCAGTCTTTACTCATTTATGTGAATGGATTTCTACAATACACATCAATTTTGGGGTTTTAGGACATAAGGATTTTCAGTTTAGTTTTTTGATTTAAGTAACTTGACAAAGTTCAATATTTTTACTATTATACTGCCATCTTTGTTATCTAAGGTCACTACCATGTCAGGACTTTTGCAATGCTCATTGTCATGACAATCCTCCCAGAATTCCTCGAATGTGTGCTGCTCATGATATCATTGGAGTGATGGTTTAAAATTAGCTCCATAAATTCCCAGAGTATATGAATTTGTGAATAGACTTTAGGTTTGAACTTCTAAAATTAATCTTTTATTTGTGACTTTCCAGTTCTTAAAGTTCTGCTCTCAAATCTGAATCCTGATTTCGGTTTAACATTTTCCCAAACATAGGATTGACTTAAGAGTTGTGATTTTAACTTGTTTTTTAAACTATGCGTAGCTCTCAGTGATTTTCATTAAAATATATTAGTCTCCCTCTGAGTCAGTATAGAAATTTGGGTTGAAAAATATCTTGATAATAAGATGCAACATGTTTATTGTGATATTAGAGGGTTACAAAGTAATATGAAAATAATAATAACAACTCAAATTACTGGGATCATGACCTCACTGTAACAAATGGTGGATGGCTACAGGAATTAACATTAATCGCAAACTAGAAAACAATCCCCTCCTGTTATTGTAGCTAGTGAGAGACATTCAAAAGAACCTTCAATTCCACACTCAGCTCAATATTTGATGGGATCCTAAGAAGTGTCAAGGTTTTCTTAATCAATCTCATATGATGTTTAATACCTTGCCTGAAATATTTTCCAGTAATAGGGCATGTATTGTGTTTATTGTGTCCTTATTATACAAAATCGTTTAGAATGGGTGTCAACAATGTAGGTTACAAAAAATCCCCGCTGTGACTCAGAAGAATTATTTCTAAACAAATTTAAAAAGATATGACATACCCATATGTATTGAAGTAGCGGTGAACTATCTAATTGCTGGGGATAAAAACACATAAATTATTATAGCATGACATTCCGCATACTTGCAGCTATACTGGTTTGGGAAGAAACCTTTATTTGTTTTTCTGAGAAATTCTAAATGGATTTCTACTATATATACATATATTTTGGGGATTTCAGACACAAGGGGTATGTTTTTTATTAGTGTTTTATTTCAGTGTACTATAACATTATAAAGTTCAAAACCTTCAATGTTATGCTGCAAAGTCATCTTTGTTTTCTAAGTGCACCACCATGTCAGGACTTTTGTGTTGCTCATTGTCTTGGTAATTCTCCCAGAATTCTTGGGATGTGCACTGGTTATGCAAATTTCCAGACATTCCCGAGTTATCTGAAATTGTAGACAGACCTTGCCTTTGAACTTCTGCTCTTGCTTCTGTTTACTGATTTCTATTTAACATTCTCACTTTGTCCAAAAATAAAATTGACTTACAGTTCCGACCTTAGCATGTTTCTTGACTACATGTACCCACATGTCATTTTCATTAAAAGATACAGTATATTACTGTCTTTCTCAGTATTTTTTTTACCAGTACAGTACCAGTACACTGTCCATGATTATAATATTATAGGTTGAACTTTAAAAACAGTACTATAACTGTGTTAAACCATTGTCAATATAGGACACGAGATTGCCTTGCAACTTGAGGGATATGGGTTTGATATTTGAATTGGTCGCTCTCTGTATGGCGTCTATCCAAACTCTCCATGTTTCCATGGGTTTTGTTCCAGGTAGTCCTGTCTCCTCCAGTAGCTGTATTTGTAAACTCTTTTTGCATCAATGAATGTGGTTTTATGTGAATTCATTTAAATCAGCAGATTCAAGCAGTTTACGGAACTCTGTCCAATACCTACCTGTTTATTAAAAAGTGAATACGTATTAACAATGCAATTAATCCAGTCAAAACATGGATTGCATTTTACATTCATATAAATATCCTACTGCGTTACATTTTGTTTTCTGCAAAAACACTTGGAAATTGTACTTTTTCAATAGTGTTCCTAGTATATGTTTTTGGGATTCAATGCATTGTTTACCATGAGTTGGTTTTGCAGTAAGTTTAGTTTTCATGAGATACTTGTGTTTTGCTTGAAGTTTCATTTAAATAGCATGGTTCTACTACCCACAATAAATACTGAATATGGTACTGAAACGGTGCTATAAAGATTGATTGGTTAAGTGTAGTTTTTTATATGAATGTACAACGTGCACTTTATGTAATATCTGCAAGAGGTTTTTCACTACAATACAATCAGTCATTATACTGTTCTTGCAACCATTCAGATACAATTAAGACAGTGGGTATTATTCAAATAAAAATCTATTTAATCCATTAACGTCCCCTACTTATACATTTACAATGGAAAGATAACTGAGTCAATCCTGCATGGCAGCAGCAGTCATAACACAACAAGAAGCAGGGCTGGATCAAATTCTCATTCATGAGAAAATAAATATACGTATAAAAAAGTAATTTTATAACATTAATCTATAATGTTTTGATGGGTCTGTGTGATGACTTGAATCAAATATAACAAATCCACTAAATATACTTGATGACAAAGTAGTATTTTAGTCTTCTTACAAGTGTTCATTAATACCATACCATAACCATTGATCATTAACAAATTTATTCTATACAAAAATAATCTATGATACATATTTACTAAGAAATATAGATCATTTCACAATCCTTTGTAATGTAAGAATGATTTTCCTATAAGTATCCTATCATGCATATTCTTTTCATTCTAAAGCAATATTTACTTTGAGAACCTAATAATAGAAAAAAAAAATCACTATGTCTTACAATTTATGGCATCTGTGCAAACTGTATACAGTACCTTGAACTGTTGTTCTGTTCAGAGGAACTTTCGTTCTGCAGAAAACAAACACCATTAAATCCAGTGAACAAGTATGAATCAATTCAGTAATGAAAAACATTAAACACAAATTGCCTGTAGTTGTTTTTTGATTTTTATTTTCCTTCCAAAGGTCCATGTAAGAATAGCCCTTATTACTTTTTTATAATATATGTTTTCATAATTCTAAGTTGACCTTCCCAATAGAGTACAATAGATTTGATGTGCAGTATGTATAGCTCTACTAAAGAATACAATCATGGCTATAAGCCTTAGGTTAATCTGTTAACTTGAGCCTTTTCTGTTCATACTTCTACACAAGATTCTGTAGTTTATATAACACAGTAAGCTACAGCTTCAATTGCACTGCTGTTATTCTTGCATACAAAGTCGGGCATGTTTTTGAAAATCAAGAAACCAGCAGTTATGAACTAATAATATTAGTGAGAAAATCTATCTGGGAACAACTAGTTGTACATATTTTTAAGATACAGTACAATGATTGTGCACTTTCATCCTATATCTATATAATAGTTTTTAATTAATATCCAAACTCTTTTTTTGCAAATTACTTTTGTGTCCCTGTTGAACTGGGTAACCACAGTTTTAATAGCCATCATCCACATAAAACCACACAAGAGATTTAAACATGAGTTAAAGTCAGTATGTGGAATGCTGTAGCAAATGTTCAGAATATGAGGTTATGTAATCACTCTACAGGTGACTGTAATAATTGTAATCTCTGAAGGCGAAGGTTCCCTGGAGCAAACCAGCTCTCTATTATTTTTTTATTTTGAGGGCTTTTCTGTAGAGTGTTATTTGAAGGAGGTTATTCAGCTTGCTGTGAACCTGAGCCCCATTATACAGGTGGGTCTTATGTTACAGCGGTCTCAACTTATGGCCAATCAACACATATTAAGAGAGCATATGAAACATCAACATTTTTCTTTTCACCTGAATGTAGATAAATTTTCATCTAGTGACTTCCTTTTATTACTTACAAACAGACAGAGCTATTTTTGAAACAAATTAATATATAGCATGGTACAGGACAGTATGCACTTTGTCAGTGTATGCTTTTGTTTGAAAATATCATTAAAAGCAATCAGCTGTGCAGGGAGTTGCTCAATAATGTCTGCCACAGGTAAGCAGATAGATCAGCAGCTGGGCATGCCATCTCAGTGGCTAAAGCCACTAGGAAGGGAAAGTGGTACTTTGAGACAGCACATTTCTCACAATTGTTAAATTCTGGGGTTTTATACGCTGCCTTCTTCTTTTATTATTTTTATTAATTTTATTTGAAGAAAATAACATTCTATACAATCAGGTCAAACTTAACAAAACAGAATTCAACCCCAATCCAAGAGAAAGAGAGGAGAGCCAACAACATATGCTGTCTTCATCTGTGCTGAATTGCCACAATTTGAGACTGCTATAACACAAGACCTACCTATATATGGGAATTCAGGTTCACAACCAGCTCAATAACCTCCTCCAAAGAATCTACTAAAGAAAAACTGACAATGAAAAGATAATTGACAATAAAAATGATTTAACTTGGTTCTGTTTACAACTGTATGTACATCATGAAGTTTTTAGAAAGAAATAGACAAGAAA
This sequence comes from Erpetoichthys calabaricus, assembly GCF_900747795.2. Taxonomy (NCBI): domain Eukaryota; kingdom Metazoa; phylum Chordata; class Cladistia; order Polypteriformes; family Polypteridae; genus Erpetoichthys; species Erpetoichthys calabaricus. Next base: position 53,873,262 of record NC_041397.2, on the reverse strand, counting down.
TAAGTGAAGCACAGACAATTTCTAATCTACTCTGGTTTACAAATCAGTTGGATGAAAGGACACTATCAAGCCATAAAAGGAAATAACAATATCAGCATGTACTGTCTTCTAATTAAGCAATCAATTTGTAACTAAAAGACAGACGCTTCTGCTGCCCTCCAGGGCCAAACCCGAGGACCTCTGTATTACAATGTAATGATCTGTGGGATTTTTTTGTGTTTTAGTGTGAATTTTCTCCATTTTGTGATGCTTGATTTAATTATTTTGTGTTTTTTTTATTATTTTGCTCATATTTGTGGCCACAACGTTGTGTATCATATTATTGTTAGCAAAACAGGATCACTGCCATTTGGTAATGCCAGGAAGTGATGTGCTGTGATTTCATCATCCAGGAAGTGTAAAGGGCAACAGTGAAATTACTGCTGGTCTCCAGGATTTTGAATTAAAAATCTTAGTGTTATGTTACAGCTAGGGTTTATCTGCTTGCTGGTGTTTATTTTCCCTTTTGTTGCTGTTTTTATCATCTTTAAATTAACTTTCATGTGATTATGTAATTTCTGTTTATTATTTAATATTTATGTGATGCATCTTTAAGGGTTCTTATATTCCTTGTGTTTTGTCGGTGGAACCCCAAGAGGTGGGGCCACCATGATGTCATCTGCTGAAAAAACATTCTTAGCCTTTAAATGTGAGGATGGGGAGTTAACCCTTCAGTGGATTAAAGTGTGTTGTAACTGGTATTATTGAAAGAATTGCTTTCATTTTTGTCAGTTTTTGATTTATTTATGATAAATTCTTTGTTTATATGGTTTCTTGTTTTGAACTTGACATTTCAAGCCAGATGTTTGATGATTCCTCTCCCTTGAAAGGCATTTTTGTACATGTTTAAGACATTTAAATTATATTTTGAACTTTAAAAGCCAGGACCCCATTTCAGGCCTGTGTAGGCTGAAGCATGCCTGTGATGATTAGTGGCTGACTGCCTAATGTTAGGCCTTATATAAGCAGGCTAGTGAAGGTCCTGGCCTGCATTAAAAGAGTTTTAGGAGGCCTAACACTCCTTTTCACCAGGTTTGAGACACCCATATACAACATTCAATAAAAGATCTTTGTTTTTCAATTATAAGGAAGGATTTTCTAGGTAACTATGATCACTTTTTTAAGTATTGTGATTTTACAACCATTTCTTACTCCTTTTGGTTTTGCTTTTTTTTTTTGTGGTTTTTAGACCACACTTTTGTTTACCCCTCAGAGATTATTTTCCTGGTCATCATTTCCACAAAAACATCTGCCTCTTTGTACATCCTTTTACATCTGCTCTCAACATACAATAACAACTTCTCATTCAGTGCTATTCCTTCCTTTCTTTCACTTTTTCTATTTTTCTTCAAATTCAGTCTCTGTCTAGTCCAACCTTTTCTTATGAAGTGCTTGGTTTCCAAAATTCATAGTGAGTCTTTGTTCAAAAATTAGGCCTCAAGGCTCCAATAATGCCTAGCAGCAAGATGAGTCTCACCCTGAATTTGACAAGCAGGCATACAGCCTGCGCAGACCTAACAGAAAAGAAGTAAGGCTTTTAAAATTAAAAAAAAAAAACTGAGGGAGAGGAGTACTGAAAAAAAACTTTGGTGCTGTGAAAAAATACAGTTCTCATCTACAGAATATTAAGGAGTAGGATTTCACATTTTTGAGACAGACATCAGAGCTACGTGTCTTTTAGAGGGTAGCTGCTGATTTGCAGAGATATCATGGCCACATGCTTTTCTCCCCACGCTTGGGGCCCTCTTTCGTCAGAGCTGAACACAATCAGATACAGTGCCAATGTTTCATGTTGGAGCGTACCTACCTTCCGCTTGGCCAGAATTACATTTTTTTTTCTTTAAAGTTTGTCCTGTTCCACTACTACGAGACAGCTAGTAGTACACACACACACACATATATATATATTATATATATATATATATATATATATATATATATATATATATATATATATATATAGTATTGTGATAGATACAGTGGAAAAAGCTGTTCTTTCACTTTCTAGGGGTGGTTTAGTTACAAAGAAAACAAGATAGGTGTAGGATTACCTGAAAGTCAACTACGTAAACACACAGATTTCATATCTGATGGTAATAAAAGTCTTCATACGTGTTTTTTCCCTAATGCAAGCAGATTTTCCCCAGCTTGGGTCCTTTTCTCTCAGTTACATCTTGGGTACAGCGTCCTCGTCTGATTTCAGAGGAGCAACACTGAAGATGTGTTTAAATTTTATTTAATCAGAGAAGATAGATTTGAGTTTTATTGAAGAATAATTACATTTTCTTTTTATGTTTTACTTGTTGTTGAAAGATTCTGAACCTGTTTCTACAACATCAGTAATAAAGGATGCTTAAGTATATATGCTACAATTAGTTTGTGCAACTGAAGTACTTTGTGATCCATGGTGCCCTTTCACTAATAATCATAGCAATCTCAGCACTATTTACAGCAATAAGCAAATAATTGCCAAAAAATCTGCAAGGATGACTGAGAATGAATGGTGAACTTCAGTCCTTATTTTGAAGTGCTAATAATGCTATATGTTGCATACATGCTATGCTGCTAAGTGCTAATTTCTACAATTACATTATTATTATTATTATTATTATTATTATTATTATTATTATTATTATTTAATAAAAGTAAATACATTTATAAGCACATTGTAAAGCCATTTAAAACAGGTTGTAGTACATAAAACAAACTTACCAGACACTTTAATGAACAATTGCTGCAAGGTAAAATACAATTATATGATTTTTACTATATAAATGTATTTAAATGTTAACATACAGTAAATACAGTATAATAGCAATAATCATACCAGAGAATGAAAAAATGAATGAATGAAAAATTATGAAATTTGCAATTTACTGATTGAACAATTTATTAACTTTCTAGGCAAGTGGCAGGAAACCAGAGAACATGTGACACATATGTCAAATTTCCCACAGGGAGACATAGAGCTTGATCAATCTATCTACCTATATGAAAATGATTGAGGGAATACCAGAATTCAAGTTGACTGAAAGGCCAGTGCATCAAAGGAGACACTAAAGCAAAATAATCAACCTTCTAGCTTGTTTTTAGACTGTTGAGGGAAACTATTGTGAACATGATGAGAATATTTCAAACAGAGGGTAACCTGTCCAGGAAAAAAGTAAGAATCTATGCAATACTTGTTAGCTAAAACTTTAATGATATGTTCTAGAATATTACTATAAATTCTGACTGGAATATAATTATTTGTTCAGTATCAAAGGTGCTACTGTATAAAAAAAGGAAACATTTATAGTTGTTTATTGTGCAAAATAGAAGTCAGTACAAAATTCAATGTCTGTAATTCTGTTTTCATGCACCTTTACAAAATGATAGATAGATAGATAGATAGATAGATAGATAGATAGATAGATAGATAGATAGATAGATAGATAGATAGATAGATAGATAGATAGATAGATAGATAGATAGATAGATAGATAGATAGATAGATAGATAGATAGATAGAAACTTTGTTTGTCCCCAGAGGAACATTTGGCTTTTTTATCTTTTTTGTCATATGAAGTAAAGATTACCTTGCAGTTGATAAGTTATTCTGTGTACTCATATTGTTTATTATACACATCATGCCACTTGACATTGAACTGAACTGATGGGAGAAAAAGAAATGAAATAATCAATTTTATTTTGGAATGCAATAAACTCATTTATTTTCTGCTTTTTTACTTTTTCTAATAAATAAAATGTATTACAAGTTCATTGAAAAATTAAAATTACAGTGAAATGTAATGAATTACATCTATTATTAAAATAGATAGATAGATAGATAGATAGATAGATAGATAGATAGATAGATAGATAGATAGATAGATAGATAGATAGATAGATAGATAGTAATAATGTCTCTGCGGTGGGCTGGTGCCCTGCCCGGGGTTTGTTTCCTGCCTTGCGCCCTGTGTTGGCTGGGATTGGCTCCAGCAGACCCCCGTGACCCTGTAGTTAGGATATAGCGGGTTGGATAATGGATGGATGGATAATAATGTCTTGATTATATCATTTTGCTTGCCCCTTGTTGAGACAAATGTTGGTGCATTGATTAGATTTAATATGACATGAATACAGCATTCTGTGTTGGAATATCACACTTGATTTTTGTTTGTGTGGAGTTTCCACATTCTCCCCATAACTGGGAGGGGTTTTGACGCAGATACTTTGGTTTTTACATTCCAAAGCCATGCATGTTAACCTAATCGAAGATTTCCGAATGTTTCTGTGTGAATGTATGTGTGGGTGCCTACATAAATGAGCTCTGTAATGGACTGGTGCCCTTGTCTATGGCTGTCTACTACCATGTGCCCAGCTGCTGAGGTCTCAGGCTCCATACAAGCCTGAAATGAATTAAGTTTGAGATTATTTTTATTTTTCCCTAGTCGCTTTAGATCTTTGTGGAATGTGATTAGTACCAGGACAATCACCAATAAATGACTTAGCTGACATGGATGTTTTTCAATGCTGACACTTTAATGGTGCCTGATTAATCCTACAAGTTGTACTTGAAGAATAGTACACTGACACAGAAAATAAAATGAAAAATGTTTCAAAGTTTGACAAACCTAAAATCATTAAACAATGTGCATTATCTTCTTTAAATTGATCAATCCATCCACCTACTCATTACCCATACCCATTGTGATCAAGTAAAGGTTGCGGTGGCCCAATCACATCCTAACAGCATTGGGCACAATACAGGAAACCACCTTAGATTAGACATCAATGCATCACAGTGCATATTCACTACACACCCAAATTTTTCACATTTATCCAGTGTATAGTCACCAATTAACCTAACATACCCAAATTTAAAATGTTGCAGAAAAACCCTCTCAAACATCAGGTTAAAGTGTCAATTACATAGAGGCAGTCACCAGGCTGAGGTTGTAGGATTTAGTAACAATGACCACTGCGCCACCAATCCATCCCAGAACATGCTTATATTGAGGCAAAAACACTGAAAATCATAAAACAACATTCTGTTCTAATTACTGACACCTACAGTAATTAGAACATCTATTTATCAAACTGAATTCAGTATTTATAAAAATGTGCTGACAGTACTCCATCACTACATTCAGAAATATGGTATCCCACTGGGCTCAGTAGTCATACCTTTACTATTTTTACTTTGCATGCTTCCATTTAGGAAATACCTTTAGAAAATGTAACATTTATTTTCACTCATATGCAGACAATACCTAGCTATAACTTTCTTTTAGACCAAATGATGTTACCCTGATGGTGTTGTGGCCTATAGAGAGCACTCCAGCTTTCCAAACCCGACACAAACAGACACAGATACAAGTCCAGCACAGCACACAAGTGTTTGTATTCATGGGAAACACTTTCCCAACCATTTCTCACACACCAAACAATACAAATAATAGCAGATAGCAATATCTTTCTCTTTTCTTTCTTTTCTTTCTCTTCTTCCTCTCTCTCTTTTGCGCCACCTCCTCCTTCCTCCGGGAAGCTTCGTCCCTCTTCCTCCTGACTCTGGCTTCTTTTATCCTGCACCCAGAACTACTTCCCACAGCTCGTTATCAAGGTCCGGATGAGGTGGAAGTTCAATGAAATAGGGCTCTGCAGCTCCTGCAGCACCCCCTGGCGGCACTCACGGAACCCAAAAGGGCTGTGCCGAACTCTAAATCCCATGAAGCCCTTTTGGAACACAGAGTGCTATAGTAACCTAGGGGAGGCAGCCATCTAGTGCTCTGGGGGAGGTAATGCCCTGTGCCCATTCTCTCCCCCGGTCATTACACTACGGAGGCAGCATCTCAGCCAGGTAAGAGCCCTGGCTGTCTGCCACAGGATCTTTAATTAATTGTATTGTGATTTAAAAGAGTGGAATGATGAAAACTATTTGTCCCTGAATACAGAAAAAACAGAAATGCAAAAATATTCTGTCCCTTTAAACTCAATATGTCTAAACATTCATTTTACTGAATTAACAAGAAACTCAGACATTAGTCTTGACATTTAAAACACAAATTTCAAAACCTTCTAAAACCTAGTTTATTTCAGATTTAAAATATTGAAAATGAATATGATTTATAATATGGAGGATACTGAGAAATTATTTTGTGCATTTAATTATAGTAGGATTGACTATTGCATTGAGTTATTCACAAGCTGTTCAAACTGTTCAGTAGGCCTATGCAGTTTTCTGATAGTTTAAAATACTGCTACAAGAATCATCACAACAACTAGAAAGTATGACTATGTAACTCCAAGTCTTCACACTGGCTTATAGTTAAGCTTAGCACTGATTTCAAAATCCTCCTCCTCATGTATAAACCCTTAAATGGCCAAGACACTGCTTACCTGAAAGTCAAATATGTTGGTGGTATTTACAAATACAAAATAAAAAATGCCTGTGAAACACAAACAGCAAATTATTAAAAACAAAACAGCTTAACTACTATAGGAAAATGATATTAAGGGAAATATTAAAGGGCACATTGTATTGAAATGTAATAATACTGTTATAACATCATATGTTATAATAATGCTATATATAAAAAATAAATATTTAAACAGATGTGCATATTTAGCATGTCCTTATTCATTATCAGTATCCAATATATATGCCACAAGAAAGTAGGTGATTACTCAGGCTAGGAACACTATTGTCGACATTACCTGAAGCCAAATTTTCAGAAAGACTCCCTGAAACAAATGAGTAAGAGAAGTATAATTTGTTTTTGAATATGTTAAAAAGAAAATACATAGCAAAAAGAAAACTAAAATTCAGAGATCAATGTTTTGCTAAGCTGTGTTTGGCTATTTCACCTATTTATTTAATATTTCAGTAATTATTGCATTTTTCAATATCTTGTCATTAGTTACATTATATAATGCACTAGAATATAAAGGATTGGTATCATATATTATATAACAATACTATTAGCACTTGTTCTGCTAATAATAGATTTATGGAGCCATTATTATCACATGTACAGAGTACTTGAATGCGGCGCCATGATTAATGAGTAAAATTTTGGTTGAAATGGAGACAATGTACCCCCCAAGTGGAACATTAAATTCATTTTCAATCCCAAAAATAACAATGAATACTAAAAATAATTAAAATTAAATATTTATTTCTTGCCATACACTTGATCCATACATACAGTACATGGCAGTCTCAGATAGAAGGAATGACTCAATCTTACACAAGGTGACGATAATGATGATTATAACGACAGTAGTCCTTATGAAGAAGGTCATGTTAGGTGATTCATAAGTATGATTTATATTTAACATGGCATATAATTATGTTTATTGTATACAATGGCATACAATAACAGCACTTGCTATCTACAAAATTTTCAGATGACTCATTCATCATAGGCTGCATTAACAATGGAGACCAGTCAGAGTACAGGAAGGTTGTGGAGGACTTTGTCTTGTGGTGCAGGGACAACAACTTGCAACTCAACATCATCAGCAAGATAAAAGAGCTGGTGGTAGACTTTAGGCATGCCAGGAAACCCCTGAGACCAGTCACCTTTCGGTGGGGGATGTGGAATTGATGCAGAGCTCCAATTACCTAGGGGTCCATAGAAATAACAAACTGGTTTACAACACAGTGGCTCTGTACAAGAAGGGTCAGCGCAGACTGTACTTGCTAAGGAGACTCAGGTCTGTTGATGTGTTCAGCAAGGTGCTAGAAATGTTTTATCAGTCCATAGTAGCCAGTATGGTGTTCTCTGCTGTTGTCTCCCATAGAAGCAACTAGAGCTCAAAAGAAGCACAATGCCTGAATAAACTTATCGGGAAAGCCTGCTCCATCACAGGGCGAACCCTGGACACACTGGAAGCTGTTGTAGAAAAGTGGAGGATGGCAAAATGAAAAATACCCTCCACCCTCTCCAGGAGGTGCTCTCTTGGAGCATATTTAGCCACAGGCTCATTCCACCACAGTGTGCTAACATGTGGGAGTCATTTCTCCTTACTGCTAGCAGGCATTTCAATGCCTGATACATCATTACATTCATCTTAAAATACCATTTTGACATATCAGAACAATATTTATGTATTTATTTATAATTATTTATTTATTTTTATTTACATATTGTTTGATTGATTGATTGATTATTATTTGTTCTTGTTTTTATGTTTCAGCTGCTGTATGCATCTGAATTTCCCTTTGGGTTTAATAAAGTTTATCTAATCTAATCGAATATACTTTATGTACAGTACTCAGAAATGCTAAAATACTGACATATTATAATGTGTAATGTTGTTAAAAAAATCATTGCATTGCTGCATTTCATCTGACAGTTCAAAGACATCCTGTCAGGTTCACTGGTATCACCAAACTGTCCACACATGTGTGGACTTGTATTTGTTCATGTCTAATGGACTTGTGTACAATTTACGACATAAGAAACTAAGAAATCTGACAAATAAGAGGGGACTGTGCAGTCCATCATGCTCATTTGTTTAGTTCATAGCTAAGCTGTTCCAGTATCTCATCCAGACACTTCTTAAAGGTTTCTGCTTCAAACTGCTTGGAAGTTTGTTCCAGATTCCCATAACTCTTTGTAAAGAAGTGCTTCCTGGCTTCAGTCTTAAATGCACTTCTCCTTAATTTCCCCTGATGTCTTTGAGTACAGCCTCGTTCATATTGCTCGTTGTTACCTGGATAAATTCTGGCTCCCTACAAAATAGAGAATGGAAACTTGTATTGGAGCACAATTAAACTCTTATAGGTACGAGTGCTGACATCATGAATGTAGTAGTATTGTTTTTCTATAATCTAAGCACAATGGAAACAAAAAAGTATTTTTCAGAGAAATATAGAGTATATGACCCATGTCATACGTTTACAAAACCAGTGGGAAATGTTTATATAAGTAAAGAAAAATGTCTCCTTGTTTCTAAAACAATTTGAAAAAGACCAAATCTATACTAATTAATAAAAGTCAAAGCCCTCACTGACTCACTGACTGACTGACTGACTCACTCACTCACTCACTCACTCATCACTAATTCTCTAACTTCCCGTGGAGGTGGAAGGCTGAAATTTGGCAGGCTCATTCCTTACAGCTTACTTACAAAAGTTAGGCAGGTTTCATTTCGAAATTCTACGCGTAATGGTCATAACTGGAACCTGTTTTCTGTCCATATACTGTAATGGAGGAGGCGGAGTCACGTATCGCGTCATCACGCCTCCTACGTAATCATGTGAACTAAAAACAAGGAAGAGATTTACAGCACGAGTCAAACGCGGGAACGAAGGTAAATGACGTTAATTGTTGAGTGTCTTTTAATACTGTGTAAGCATATATATTAACACATGTGCAATTAAACGTGTGCATTTACGGGGTGATTTCTCAGGCTTAAAAGCTCGCCTTTTATTAAAAAGGTAAATGCAAACTGTTTTCATTCTGAAGGGCACAAACCACGTTAGATTTCAGACGTTAAACGCGCAAAAATGTCAGTACACCAGATAAATAAGCGCAACATATTATCAGTTGTATTGTATGCTTACAATACATATAGAAATGTGTTAATCGTTAACTAATATTATGGGATGGTGTTTTTCGACTCGCGCCTTGATTTAAACGATTGCATTTCTTGGTGGGTTTGCGTAGCTTATTGTCAATATCTTTACACCTCTTTTTAAGACTTAATTTAAAAAGGTTTTCTTTTCTTCTTAATTAAAATTTAAAAGCAATACTTCACCGCTGCGAAGCCCCTCTAGCGCTGACGTCCGAGGTTCGATTACCGTAAGCGAGTGCAGTGAGTGTGTACGCCTGATAAGCCAAGAATAAGGGGGAAAGACGTGTCGCGTACTCTTTGCATTATTTGACAGTAAACTATTTTCAACCATTCTATGATCTGCTTCTCACAACTGAAGGCACCGTGGCTGATGTTACCTCACAATCTGATTGTATGGGTGGTTACCTACCAGGTAACGCTTATAGTTGGCCAGTAAGTCAGCTCGAAGTGATCACTCGAGTGAAGGCAGCTTCACAAAAAAACAGATCCTTAACAAACTGTTATTAGTATATTTTCCCTCAATTTAAAAAGGTTTTCTTTTCTTCTTAATAAAAATTTAAAAGCGGTACTTCGCCGGTGCGAAGAACGTGGATTTGACCGACTGACACATACAGACATATTCATGAGTGCAGGTACTTCGGAAAGAAAGCACCGTGTAAACCTAAAGTTTAAATTAAGTTCATAGACCTACAAAAGGTTGCCATTGATTTGAGGCAAGATTGCTTTTCTCCTGTACAACTATACGTTGCATTCTCAAGAGTGTGCTTGCACGGCTTCGGATATAGATATATATATATATATATATGTATGTATGTCTATATATATATATGTAAGCTTATAAGTACTGCCTTACTTCTCTTTAAGAAAGGAAGATGTAATGATACTTGATTTAAATGATTCCATGTCTTGCTGGGTTTGCGTAGCTTATTGTCAGTATCTTTACACCTTTTTTTAAGACTTATTGACTGAAACGGGCCTTCACGAAAAAAGTTAGGGCTTTGCTACAGGATACACCCTCCACAAGTTAAGCAAGTAAAAATAAAAGTATATATTTCTGTTTTATTTAAACCTTTTAAGTTCGTATGCATAGCCCCATTTGGCTGTTTTAGTTTTTTTTTTCTTTCTTCAGTAATATTTAATCTCCTTAAAGAAAAAGAACATATGCATTTTACTTTTATCTCTTTAGTAATATTTTAGTGTAAAAGGATAACCAGTATTTAAACTTTTTATGTTACTTTATAAATTTATTTTACACAATGTTGAAAAATTAATAAGAAAGCTACATATTTTGGCAGCTGCTGCTTTAATTTTCAATGAAATGAAAAAAGCTCTCCAAGAGAAAACGTCAATGAAGAAGAAACAGTTTGCACTATCTAAAAAGGAGAAACCCTCATTTATTAAGGTTTGCTGCAGATGACTTAACTGAAAATAAATTAATAGTTCCTATGTGTATAATACATATTTATCTATTTTACTTATGCCTTTATTCCAGCAACTTGCAACATCTGAGGTACAATTTGTTACATTACTTTTGTTTTTTGCAGCACAGGCAGGTGAAGTGAGTTCCTCAGGGTCACACAGTGGTGTCAGTACCAGGATTTGAACTGACAAGCTCCTGGTTTACTGAAATATTACTGAAGAAAGAAAAAAAACGAAAACGGGCAAATAGGGCTATGCATACAGATGTCCATCCATCCATTATCCAACCCGCTATATCCTAAATACAGGAGCCAATAAGTAGATATGTATATATACAGTATATATATATATATATATATATATATATATATATATATATATATATATATATATATATATGAATGTATGTATGTATGTATATATGTATGTCTATATTTATATGTATATATATATATATATATATGTACATATGTAAATTTGTATATGTATATATATATATGTATATGCGGATGTGTATATGTATATATATGTATATGTAGATATGTGTATATGTAGATATGTATATATATATGTATATATGTTTATGTATATATATGGTTATATAACCTCTTTAACACACTACTTCTCCGCTGCGAAGCGCGGGTATTTTGCTAGTTTTATTATATATCTTACAATAAGTAGATCTGAAAATGCTTAAAAAATGAAAAAAGTATGTCTTGCTCAATTATGATGAGAATCCAAAGACATGCAGGTTAGGTGGATTGGCGATTCTAAATTGGCCCTAGTGTGTGCTTGGTGTGTGGGTGTGTTTGTGTGTGTCCTGTGGTGGGTTGGCACCCTGCCCGGGACTGGTTCCTGCTTTGTGCCCTGTGTTAGCTGGGATTGGATCCAGCAGACCCCCGTGACCCTGTGTTCGGATTCAGCTGGTTGGAAAATGGATGGATGGATGGATGTTTGCAGTTTGTAGTTTGTAGTAAACACTCATTAAAACACATTTTGTGGTAATACAGAACTCTGGTATTACATTTGTTCTTGAATTTATGGATTTTCCTCATCATTGTGGCTCTTTTTCTTTTACTGCATGTGGAAAAGAATCATTCACCTCTTCCTCCATTTTCAGAAGGCTCTTAATCTAAATCAGGGCCCACTACATTGTAGCCCTCACTTAGTCACACCAGGGAAATTTAGAGACATCAATTAAATTACCACATGGAATGTGAGAGAAAATGAAGAAAATGTACAAACACAACACAGGAGATGTCCAGGCCAAGATTAAAAAGCAAAGTACCATAGAAAAGAGGGATTACTTTAAATATAAATATTTACCTGTAGTAGTGGTGGCTGGCTGTGTAACATTAACTAAATTAATTAAAAAAAATAAAAGCAAGAGAATTATTAAAGTTTTACTGCAAATATTCTTAATTTAAAATACCAAAAACCAACAACTTTAATCATACAACTTCCTCAAGATCAAGCATGCATATACTATTTAAATTTTACAAAATTATAACAGAATTCAAATAATTAGTACTATTGTAGTTATTTCTAGTTACGGTCTTCTCATTGCAGAGAATAGAAGTAAAATCAAAAACAACGGTAACACTTTAGGTACTGCAAAGATCCATCTATTACTCAATTATGCTTATGTAACAAGCTCTTAACAAACACTTCTTTTCGTCTTCATAATACTTCTAAAACATGAGCAGTTAGGTTATTCATCTCTGTGCAGTGTGGCCTACTGACACGATAGTAAGATCACTTTCTAATATAAAGGATTGAATTATTGTGTTATTACCCTCAAACTACCCAAGTTCATTACCAGATTGGTCTACCTTACAATTAACACAAGCATACATAGATATACATGTGCATATAAACCCTAACCACATAAATGCCATATGATTGGCACATGCACAGCCGATCACTCCCTAGCACTTTAAGAGATTTACCCATCATTGGCATGAACAACGTAGAATGTCTTAGGTATATCTCAGGCCTAAATATTACTTTGGTCTCCAAGAATATATTTAAACAAACAAATACTCTACATACTTGGCCTATAGGCCATTTATCAACCAACAATGTTTTACTTTACCACACTGTTCCTTCTATTAGATGGAGCTCCCCTTCGCAGGCTGATAAATCTCGCAAATCGAAGTATGTGGCAAACTTCCGACTGCTCTAGGTGCTCTTAATATTTACTTTAGTACTTGAATCAATCTAGATATAAAGACAAAGTATAGAAATTTCAAAGCAACCTTGTATTTATTAAAGAATAATAATACCAGTAGAAGAAAGTATAAAAGAAAATATAGATAGCAAAGTCTGGATATATATAGTCTTTGGAAAAAGCTACGAAGAATATCAATGCTTAGAAGTTGTTCTGGAGCAGCTTTTGACTTAGCAATTGATGTTATTCATGAGATGCTTTAGCTGACAATCAGATGAAACTGTCACTCTTCTCTCTGTCTCATTTTTCTGCTGTCGCCTTCTCCTTTGACTTCACCCTCTCCTGACGTTGCTGTTTTGCTGTCGCTATTTCTTCTTCTCTTCTTCTGTTTTGGTTCCTTAGGCAAACCAAATTTATTTTAAAATTCGGTGGTGGGTTTCAGAGTATGTGCTGTTACACACATTTGATTTGCCTGCTGTTAATATGACGGATGTCTTCGCACAAACTCCTTGATTGCTTTAGAACACCTCTCACTCCTGCTTTCACAAGCTATAAACCAGTTTGGCAATGCCTAGTCCAACGGCATCCATCTGTTCGCAGGTTATAAAGTAATCAATACAGCCAAGGTATCACAGCCAATTCCTGGGCTTCTGCTTTACACAGTGAATGATTACTGGTACAACTCAATAAGCGAAAATGCTTTGATGTCCTAGTACAATTCAGGGAAAGAAGATGCTTTGATGTTACTTGCCCAACAATCGTCCAATTTTTCAGTTCATTTTGTTTGTTAAAGCAAAAAATAATGAAAATACAGGCATCTGTTATCTAAAAAATTGTACATATGGCACACCAGGGCAAGGATTCACTGGTCTTATACTAAATATATAATATCAAAAGAAATGTGTCTCAGTTAAGCCACCTCAGACTACTTCACAGTGAAGTTTTGTTAGGTCACGCTGCAGAGATGAATAAACATTTTACTAATTCTTTGTAAGTGTTATAAAGACCCAAAAAAAGTGTTTGTTAAGGTCTTATTAAATAATAGTAAATGCATAATAGATTAAATTTTGCAGTACAGAAAGTAAAGTGTTATCAACATTACATTATAACGTATAGCCACTTCCCTAGTGTGTTCATAAATTATTAAAAACCATAAACCCTCTTTATAGGAATACTCTCCTGCCTCTCCCACATATACCATGGGAAGCTATTAAATCAATGCAAGTACAAACCAATACAGGTATGGAGTATCTTGTAGGGTTGATCTAACTCTGCTAAACTTCAAGTCATTTGAATATTATTGGAATAAAGTGGTAAAATGATAACTATAAGAAGCGAAAAAGTGCAAAGAAATAAGACATTGTTAAAGAGATTAAGTTATTGCATGCAAGGAGATACAGTAAGTTTAGTTCAAGAGTGGTTATGGCATTGCACGTATTCACAGTATGAAGGGTATGCTGCTGGGAGATAGCAGGTTACAACCATTGTGTTAAGATCTTATAGAAACAATGTGCTGTTTATGCTGTAGAAGCAAAAAATACAAAAATCCCTGAATGATGTCTCATAAACCCTCATGCATATTAAAACTAAATTATGTACATGCTTGACACTTCTCAAATATCTTTTCAAGAATTCAGTAAAGTATATACAGTACATTACAGATAAGTAATACATACTGTACTACATCTTATTCAGATCAAGTGCCCTTTTCCCTATCAATGTTTAATTTTTACATACCTTTTGAAGTAAACTTTGGCCCTGCCGTTGTCATGAATTCAATAAAAAAGCAGAAATATAAGCATTACTAAATGAAATAATGTATTAACATAACAATGTCATTCGCATAAAATTTAAATTAAATGGATGTCATTCAAGCTAAACATAAGTCTAAGCAACAACATATGGACAACAGTAATCATCATTACACAACAGCATGCAAACAGCCAATTTGCCACAAACACACAGACATATTCATAAAGTTATTGTAGACCATTCAAGGTTAAATGACAACTTTTTGGATAAGTGTTATTATAAAATGTGGTAGTCATAATCTTGACTAACCAAAGCTAGTTAACAGGAAAGGGAGACTGTATAGTGAGTGGGCAGATTAAATAGAAGAGTGCTTAACTATTTTACAACTTTAGTGGCAGGGCACAATATTCTCTTTAGCTGTTTCTAGCCCTCAGCACAAACACTAAAGTGTGATGGAGAAGGTTAAAACACTTTGAAAAACTGACAAATAGAAATACTAGATATATGTATCTCTCTATTATAATAAAACAATCTTGGGATGAGACAAGACTAATCCTGTGACAAGACGTGACTTTTTGAAGAGACTTTTTGGAAGGAAGTCCCGCAAGACAGAGGCTTTTACCATTAGACTCTTTCAAGTCACGCCATACTTAAAACCTTTGGAAGCAAGTCACGCAAGATGGAGACTTTTGCCATGAGATTCTTTCAAGTCACGCCCTACTTACAACTATTTTCAAACAAGACCACGGTCATCAGGTACATTCCGGCACTTAACCTGGACAGACACCAATCAGTTAAAGGGCTTACTTATGAACACACATACACACACACACTTATAAAGATCCAGTTTAGAATCACCCATTCATCTAAATATTGCAGCGAGAAACGATGAAGTCAAACAAATTAACGTGAAAATTGTCAATCAGGTACATGGCAAATTGATTAAATGTGTATCAATAGACTATGCTGAAGCAGCTGGTGGTGATCGGGTGGAAGATGAAAACATCAGTTTACAGTATCCCATAGAATATCTACAAACATTAACATTGTCCGGTCTTCCAATGGCCGAATTACTGTTGAAAGAAGGACGTTTCGTAATGTTATTGTGTAATTTATGTATGAGTGATGGACTATGCAATGGAACAAGATTAGTTGTATTAAAAATTGGTCGAACAATTCTCACATGTAAAATTTTAACAGGCGACAAGAAAGGTAACGTAGTACATATTCCGCAAATAACATTAGATACAAAAGGAGATAGTTATACGTTGCATTGTCACAATGTAAATCTAAACACGGAATCAAAATTCAATGCAATCTTGAAGAAAAGTTAAATCCAAATATTGTTTTAACTGAAGTTTTAAAGTAAAAGTGAAAATAATGCATATGTAAAAATTCCCATGAAAATAACAATCTCTTTAAATTGTACATCCGGTTAATCAAACCCAGGGGCAGGCAAACAAAGTGAGCAGGGGGAGGAACACCCTAGTTTTACATAACAAAGTGCTAGAAAGTGCAACTCAAAACTACATGTTCAGTCTCCCCACTGATGTATGATAAAGTGATATTTTTCCATGCTTAAAATTCACCACCAATTCCTTTTTTTATATTTTATTTCTATTTGTTAAGGCTACACCATTTGACCAGTTCTATTACCTCATCCCTGTATGCAGTGTCATAATTTATGGGTAGATCTATGGGTTGTAACTATTGCACTGTTGAACTTAAATGTTTAGTCGAACTTCTAATTTTTAGCTCATTTTTTCATTTCCACTCACTCATCAATAATGTGTATTTGAAAATAGGGCTTGAATACAATGAATACTTAATACAGGACATGAATACTCCTCTCAAAATCAAATCATTTAAAGCATAAAGAATTATACCCTGGTAGTGACAGCACAAAAACCACTAAATGATATATCTTCTGAGCATCACAAACTGGTGATATTACAAATGTAAAAAAAGAGACCTTTATGTGGCCTGTTCTACTTCAGATTAATAGATAAAAACAGTAACAACCTTCACATACTGATTAGAACAAAAACAGTAACAACCTTCATGTACTGATAAGAAAAAAATCTGAATGTACAATTTTGCCATGTAAAACTATCTAAACATTATTAGCAGATATTTCATTTATTGTATTAATAAAGAAGCTCATAAGAAATAATAGGTAATGTCAAAGCCTATCCCTCTAATCTTCGCTGTGTTAGTAAATTCAATTTAATAGCAGAACAGGATATTCAGACTTGTAAAATGAAACCTACCACTATGCTCGAAACCAACCACTAGTCTCTTAAATCCAACCCAAGATACAGTAAGCTCAGTTACTCTACTTCAGGGGTGTCCAAACTTTTTTCACTGGAGGCCACATACAGAGAAATATACGAAGGGCTGGGCCACCCACTAGAGGTGAGTACAGTATATTGCCTCACCTCCTGTGTATTAAACTAGGAAAATCATTCAAATATTGGTAAATTATGCTTTATAATTGAATATGCTTAAACAAAAAACAGCATCACAGATCTCCATGAATGGGTTTTTATTTATTGTATTACAAAGTGCTCTTATCACATGCAATCGAGTAAAAATCAAAAGCACAAGCTTTTTCTGACACTTGATATTTTAAGTTAGCTGACAAACCTTCAATTCGCTGCACAACTGCATTTCCGGACAAGCGAATGTTGTTGAATTCCTGCATTTTCTCCGGGCACAATACTCCTGCGACTTTAGTGAGGCACTGTTTTATGAAGTCACCATCTGAGAAAGGTTTCCCATGACGGGCAGTGAGTTGCACAACCTCGTAACTGGATAATGTGGCATTTTCTTGTGTTTTGTTAGCACGGAAAAAATCCTGTTGTTGAGCTAACAGACTAGTTTCCATTTGCTTAACTTTCTGTTCTCGCTCGTCACCAGTGTAGGACGTGCAGGTTGGATGTTTGGTTTCTTAATATCGACACATATTATACTCTTTCATCACTGCAATAATTTAATTGCAAATCAAATGGACACACTTGCCCTTGACTACTAGGAAGAAATATTCATTTTTCCTACTGTCTCTGAAATCTTCTTCACTCACTTGCTATTGTGCGTTTCTTTGGTTCTGCCATTTTTGGTCACTCGTAGCAAAATTGTTCTTTGGTTGCGCTTGTTTGTGAAGACGTTGCCTTGATCAAGACAGTAGCTCCGCCTTGTGTTAAACCTAAGAAGTACTATACAGGTAAAAACAAGTTTCATGTGTGGGCCATATTTCATTATGTTTTTAGAATTTGCTGCGGGCCAATTAAAAATGGACCACGGGCTGCAGTTGGCCCGTGGGTCGCAGTTTGTACACCCCTGCTCTACTTGAATCATCCATTCTTATCATGACCAATACATTTTTGATACTGGAACAGTTTCTAATGCTTTAACTGGAAGTCATTCTATTTACCTTAAGAATTGTATTCAATCATTTTTCTTGGAGGCAAACACAAATGAAAACAATCAGTGTTTAGAAGATTACATCACAAGTTTGGAGAACAGTCAACCAATCTCCCCAATTATAGTAATAGATGATTGTGCAAACTTAACCATCGAGCTTCCCAGATACAGTACAAACAGCTAGTTAAATACCCTGTCAGAAATGGGAAGACTTTGGATCTGCTATACAGGATACATACAAGGCTTTACCTTGCACTCTGCTGGGTAATTCTGTTATGCTACAGTCATTACCTACTTAAAAGAAAAGGCTGAAATCCATTAAACCAGTAAGAAAATGTATACATTCATGGACTGTGGAGTCATTTGAAAAATTACAAGATTGCTTGGATTGGACAGACTGGGATGTTTTTAAAAATGCATATGAGAACATTCATGAGCTGTCTGACACTGTCACATCGTACAAGAACCAACACAAAAAAACGAGACTAACCCTATAACTCAGGAACCAGGAGAGGAAGGGGAGAAACAAAGACATGGTTATAGATCTTGTTCTAAGTTGTCACAGTGAGAAAAGGTTCAACTTGATTGCTCCAATCAGTATGACCGGCTCTACACCTAAATTCAAACCACCATAGCAATTTAAGAAATCAAGATACAAAGATTTACTACATCTAGTAAAGGCTCTTCCTTCTGAATTTCCAAGAGACTATACAGTAATAATTGAATAATCACAACAACCTAACAGTGAAATATTGACATGATCTGTTTGATAGAAATTAATGAACAGTAATTTTGAAACAACAAATTTTCTATGACTTTGGAAAGAAAAGTTAAATGTGATCCATTAATACGTCTTAAAAACGTCTTTTTGTAAAGATCAAACAATAGTCACTTAAAGAGAATCTATTGACATCATTCATAAATAAAGGCACATTGCAAACTTGTAAAAGAAGGTTGCAAAATGTCCTGCTTCTCTTCTACCATTACTAAAAACTATTAAGGCAGTATACTTATTTTGTCAGAAAATGTGATTATGTACTACCAGACTGCAGTGCTACAAGTGTCAGCTCCAGGAAAAGTTGTAAAAATTACACCTTTGGACTGAACAGGAGGCATTTAGGACCAGGAGACACTTGGGACTTCTCCAGGGAAGCTGCACACCGCTACTGGGGGCTCAGTGGCCTGCTGTTCCTAGCTCAGAATGTTGCCCCTGTGACCTTCACTAGCATGAAGAGAGGAAAAGTAGGTCTGGAATTCCTACCCGGCCGGGGCGACCACCCTGGTTGTATTGGGGGCGTCCCCGTGCCTGATGGACCCTGGACCCCAGCACTTCCGCCACACCAGGATGTGCTGGGAGGAAGAAGGGAGGGAACACCCGGAGTGCTTCTGGGAGGACAGCAGGCACTTCCGCCACACTGGGGCATGTCCGCGGGATTGCCGGTGCACAACTGGAACACATCTGGGTATGGATAAAAGGGGCCGCCTCCCTTCATTCAAGGCTGGAGTCGGGTGGAAGCAGGACACGGTCGGAGAAAGAGAGAAGGAGGCGGTCCGAAGAGGCAGAGTGGTTGGCCTGGACTTTGGGGAAGATTGGGGTTTGTGGTGCACTTATGGACATTTGTAAATAATATGTATTGTAAATAAACATGTGGTGGTGCAAAATAACATGTCTGCCTGTCTGTGTCCGGGGCTCGTTCCACAGTGGGTAGATCTTAAAGCTGATTACTTGATCTATCTCATTCTGTTCAATTTGTAATTAAATACTATAAAAACGTAAGCTTACTACAACTAATGTTAAGTGGAATTTTCTCAGATACTAAGAACAGGAAATGATCTAAAGAATACTTATTTCTTTTTTATATGTTCATCTGAAGTCAAAATCAAACCAGCCCTTGTAGGAAATTTTCTTACACCATTTAATATTCTACAGTACATCTATGCATTTTTATTAATATGCAACTAGGTTGTTTCACATTTGCGGTAATATCAACATATCATCACTTTTTTACAGGGTAAATGTGTGTAATGCATTGAAAAGCCATTTTTACCAGAATAATAGCTCACCCCCATAAAGGTTGCACATCAATAATAAACTCACTAGACAAATGAGGCTAATGAGGGCAAGGCAGTGGGCATAGAAGAGTGGCTTGGTTGCTTGACTAATTAAAAACAGATTATAGATTAAACAAAAAATACGCACAGAGCGGCGCTAATAAAAATAACTTAAACTTAACTCTCGAATACCGATAACGCACATACAATTCAGTTCAGCTATTCTGAAACATTAAATATGGCTTTATTAAATGTTAGAGCATTAACCAACAAGACGTTTTCCATCAACAATCTTATTAGTGATAGGAAAATTGATTTTATTGCAGTAAGTGAAACGTGGTTTTGCTCTGATGGTGTGGCTGTTTTAATCGAATCTCCGCCTCCGAATTAAAGCTTTGCTCATGTGGATTGCCAAGGTAAGAAAGGCGGCGGTTTACCAAACATTTACTCGAGCCGGTTAAAGCGTAAAGATGTCAAGTTTTGGTAAATTCAAGTCCTTTGAGTATCTTGCTGTTGTTATTCATGGAGAGTCTCAGTTTCTAGTATTATCCGTGTATAGACCTCCTAAATACAATGCATCTTTCTTTGAGGAATTCTCAGACTTGGTGTCAATTGTAATTACGAACCATAACACATTCCTAATAGTTGGTGACTTTAACTTTCATATCACTAATCAGTGTGACACGAAAGTAAAAGAATTCATGAACCTCCTGGACTCTTTTGATTTGATGCAGCACATTAGTCAGCCTACACACAAAGCAGGTCATACGTTAGATTTAGTAATTACTAAAGGACTAAAAGTTGATGTGAAGCAGATCGTTGATATTGGTCTATCAGACCATTTTCTCTAACTATTTAATGTAGCAATAATGATAAAAAATATTCACAAGAAGCATATTGTTAAAAAACGCTTCTTTGATTCATCAGCAGCTTCAAAATTTAAAAAACATTCTAAGCAAACAGTCCATTTGTAGTGCTTACTGCAAAAGTGAGAATAATGTAAATAGTAAGGTGGAAAATTTTAATTCTAAGGTGAGAGCTGCGGCTGCTGACATAGTTGCACCTGAAAAGATGGTTAAAAAATCTTCTAGCACTGTTATACCATGGAAGACCCAAAGAGTGTCTGATCTAAAGAGAACATGTGGAGAGTGGAGCTTAAATGGAGAAAAACTAAACTGAATATCCACTATGAGATATTGAAGGTTAAAATAACAGAATATAACAACATAGTTCGTCTTGAGAGGTGGTGTTATTTCTCTAGAATTATAAATAACAATGCTAGTAATCCCAGAGTCTTGTTCTCTACAATTGATCATCTACTAAACCCAGGTCACTCAATGGAATGCCCCCAAAATACTTCCAATGAAACTTGTGAGGATTTTGCTGTATTTTTTAATCAAAAAATTAATGATATTAGAAATAATATTGTACATTTCCCCAGTACTAATCCTCTTAAACCCTGGTACTCCATTAGACAGACAGACAGACAGACAGACAGACAGACAGACAGACAGATAGATAGATAGATAGATAGATAGATAGATAGATAGATAGATAGATAGATAGATAGATAGATAGATAGATAGATAGATAGATAGATAGATAGATAGATAGATAGATACTTTTTTATAAACAAATTAAATTCTTTCACCAGGATAGATTTACTGCGTTGGGTTGGCACACTGCCTTGTGCCCTGTGTTGGCTGGGATTGGCTCCAGTGGACCACCATGACCCTGTGTTCGGATTTAGCGGGTTGGAAAATGGATGGATGGATGGATAGATTTACCTGATTTACATAAAATAATTTCTCAACTGAGACCCTCCACCTGCGTCCTTGATACAATACCAACAAGTTTTTCAAAGAAGTATTGATCGTGCTAATTGACAGTATTCTTGACATAGTAAACCCATCATTAGATACAGGGGTCTTCAAAGACTGTCTAAAAACTGCTGTAGTTAAACCCCTTCTGAAGAAAAATAATCTGGACTCCTCTGCTTTAAAATTTTTTATACCTATTTCTAACCTGCCTTTCTTAAGTAAAATCCTAGGGAAGGCAGTTATTATGCAGCTAAATGCCCACCTCAATAAACATGCTATTCTTGATAAGTTTCAGTCGGGTTTCAGAACAAATCACAGTACAGAAACTGCACTCATTAAAGTAGTAAATGACTTGCGGGTAAATGCAGACAGAGGCCGTTTATCTGTTCTCATTCT
The DNA here is from genome assembly GCF_900747795.2 of Erpetoichthys calabaricus. Classification (NCBI taxonomy): domain Eukaryota; kingdom Metazoa; phylum Chordata; class Cladistia; order Polypteriformes; family Polypteridae; genus Erpetoichthys; species Erpetoichthys calabaricus. The sequence goes on along the minus strand of NC_041397.2, from coordinate 53,850,624 downwards.
CTTAGATCTGAGTGCTGCATTTGACACCACTGATCACAATATTCTTTGAAATCGCCTTAGTCAATGGGTGGGCCTCTCTGGCAGTGTCTTAAATTGGTTTGAATCCTACCTGGCAGGTAGAAAATTCTTTGTTAGTTGTGGTAATTATACCTCAAAGACACGATATTCTATATGGCGTTCCACAAGGGGTCTATCCTGGGTCCGCTGTTCTTTTCGATTTACATGCTTCCGTTAGGTCAGATTATCTCGGGGCATAACGTGAACTACCACAGCTATGCTGATGACACACAGCTGTATTTATCAATAGCGCCTGACAACCCTGACACTCTTGATTCATTGACGCAATGTCTTACTTGTGTTTCTGAATGGATGAGTAGTAATTTTCTCAAACTAAATAAAGAGAAAACAGAAATTTTAGTGATTGGCAATAATGGATATAATGAGTTTATTAGAAATAAACTTGATGCATTAGAATTAAAAGTCAAGATGGAGGTAAAGAATTTAGGGGTAACTATTGACTCTGACCTGAATTTTAAATCACATATTAATCAGATTACTAGGACAGCATTTTTTCACTTAAGAAATATAGCAAAAGTTAGACCTCTTATAACATTGCAAGATGCTGAGAAATTAGTTGTTTTCACTCAACTAGATTACTGTAATGCTCTCCTCTCTGGACTACCCAAAAAAGACATCAATCGATTGCAACTAGTGCAGAATGCAGCTGCTAGAATCTTAACTATCCATCCATCCATTTTCCAACCCGCTGAATCCGAACACAGGGTCACGGGGGTCTGCTGGAGCCAATCCCAGCCAACACAGGGCACAAGGCAGGAACCAATCCTGGGCAGGGTGCCAACCCACCATGGTAGAATCTTAACTAGGAAAAGAAAATCCGAGCACATTTCTCCAGTTTTGATGTCACTACATTGGTTACCTGTGTCATTTAGAATTGAATTTAAAATACTGCTTATGGTTTACAAAGCCTTAAATTATCTCACTCCATCTTATATTTCGGAATGTCTTACACCTTACAGTCCAAATCGTAACCTTAGATCTTCAAATGAGTGTCTACTTAGAATTCCAAGAGCTAAACTTAAAAGACGTGGTGAGTCGGCCTTCTGCTGTTATGCACCTAAAATCTAGAATAGCTTGCCAATAGGATATCACCAGGCTAATACAGTGGAGCACTTTAAAACACTGCTGAAAACACATTACTTTAACATGGATTTCTCATAGCTTCATTTTAGTTTAATCTTGATGCTCTGTATATTCAATTAATTATCATTATTATTCATGGTGGCTCTAAAGTCCGTACTAACCCCTACTTTCTCTTCTGTTCTTTATCCGGTTTTCTGTGGTGGCGATCTGCGCCACCACCACCTAATCAAAGCACCGTGATGTCCCTATATTGATGGATTAAAGGCCAAATGTCCACATGACCATCATCATCAAGTTCTTCCATAAGAACCCTGAATACAATGAGGACTGAGTGAGGTCATTTATGTTAGGTAGAATGCTTAGAGAGGGCTGGGCGGTCTCGTGGCCTGGAACCCCTGCAGATTTTTTTTTTTTTCTCCAGCCGTCTGAAGTTTTTTTTTGTTTTTTTCTGTCCTCCCTGGCCATCGGAGCTTACTTTTATTCTATGTTAATTAGTGTTCCCTTATTTCATTTCTTATTCATTTTGTCTTTTTTTCTCTTTCTTCATCATGTAAACACTTTGAGCTACATCATTTGTATGAAAATATGCTATATAAATAAATGTTGTTGTATTGTACCTTTTCTACCTTGAGACAAGGAACCTTTCTCCCTGGACACAATCAGTACACCTCCCTTCTAATAACTTATAGATTTGTCCATAAATGAATAATCAGCAGATCCAACTAATAGTGCCAAATTAAGTGCAAATCCTAGACAAATTATAGTTGTCACACATTCAAAATCTAACAAAAATCTACCATTAGACTAAAACTGAAATTGGAATTACTAAATCGAAGTCAAAACAAATCAGTATTATTTTTTATTGCATAGGTCAAACCCTTCGAAATATTTAGCCTGTGTTTGCAAAATTCAGAATTTCTGTAAAGTGCAGAATTTTACATTGAATGTAAATGCACATAGAAATGCCTTTAGATCATGTGACAAGGTAGCCCTAAGGACAACAAAGGTAAACCTAACTTGAGGCATCAAAGCAGCAAAGCGAAAGTATGGCAAGAAAATCTACAGCCACTTTTGTGACACCAGAGACACACAGCACAGGGAACTCAAACCATAACAGACTATAAGACCACACTACTTGCATGCTGTGGTGCTGTCACCGTTCCAGATGTTTTAAACCTAATTGCACAGTTTGATGCCCTGAAAGACATACCTGCCAGGAAGTCCATCCCTCCTCAGGTTGAACAGGTATTATGCTTGTAGAGTGCTGACATGAGAAGAACTTTGTGGAATGTAAACCCACGCAAAGCTGCTAGACCGGACAACATACCTGGCTGAGTGCTCAGACATCTTCATCTTTACAGACATCTTCAATATTTATCTGAGACACTAAGTCGTCCCCAAGTGCTTCTAAACCACCACTGTCATATCCAAGCCGAAGAAGTCCTGTGTCTCTTACCTCAATGACTATCATCCAATAGCACTTACACCTGTCATCATGAACTGCTTAAAATAACTAGTCTTGGGCCTCTTGAATGTCAGACTTTCACATCATATGACCCTCTCCAGTTTGCCTATCACCAAAACTCTTCCTCTGAAGATACCATATCGACTGCTCTTCATCTGGTTCTGTCACATTTGGACAAGGCACTTATGCTAGGATGCTATTCATTAACTTCTGTTAAGCTTTCAGCACCATCATCCCTAAGAAGTTCATAGAGAATTTGTGTCTGCTAGGCTACAATACTTCTCTATGCAACTGGATCCAGGACTTCCTGAAAGAGAGACTTCTGACAGTCCATATTGGAAACACGATATCCAGTACCATCATGCTGAGCACTGGCGCCCCCCAGGGCTGTGTACTCAGCCCATTTCTGTTTACTCTACTGACTCAGCACTGTACGGCTGCGTACAGCTCTACCCATTATTAAGTTTGTGGATGACACAATGGTGTTGGGTCTCATCAGCAAATGAGATGAGTCAGCTTACAAAATGGAGATACAATGATTGGCGGACTAGTGCAGGTGCAACAATCTGTCTCTTAATGTGGACAAGACAAAAGAGATTATTGTTTACTTTAGGAAGGCCAATGCTGTTCACATCCCACTGCACATCGAGGGAAATGGTCAAGAAAACCAAATTCCTTGATGTGCACCTGGCAGCATATCTTATTTGGTCAATTAACGCCATCTCCATATCTAAGAAATGCAGCAGCATCTCCACTTCTGGTGACTGAAGAAGGCAAGCCTACCTCCCCCAATTCTCACCACATTCTTAAGGAGCACAATCGAGAGCATTCTAAGCAGCTGAATCGCTGCCTAGTTTGGGAACTGCAGTGTCTCTCACCATAAAGTCCTACAACAGATAGTGCACACTTCAATATTATTTATTTTTAATCATTTATTTATCTATTATAGTATAGTCTAGTTCTTTACCTGTCTTACACTTGTCCTGTGTTTATTTATTGTCTGTGGTCCTGGGGAACGTTATTTCATGCCACTGTATGCTGCAATGTTGTGTATAGATGGCATAACAATAAAGCTACTTGACTTGACTTGACTTGAACATGCTTCATTAACATTGCCAACAATTCAACATACATTTTTAATAATCTGTTACTGATGCAGAGCGTAAATATAAGCCACAAAAAATTAATATCATGAACACAATTTTTTCTTACTTTTTAATTTTAATTTAATAGACTTCTGACTCTACCATCTGAGAAAATGTTTTTAGTAGGGTGTATTTTGGTCCATTTTTTACTGTTGATAATATTCTGTGTGTAGTTTAATTTCTCATGAATATAAACTCTGCAAATATTTTTGTTGAAAGAAATAATACATTTCTAATTTCATGACTTTTCACATCATACCTGTTTACTGTATAGCTGTTCAAATTAGTATATAGAACAGGAGTTCAACTTCAAACCTGGAGCATGGCAGTGGCTGGAGGCTTTCATAACCATTTCTTAATTAGTGTTCAGTTTTTTGCATTAACGTTAATCGACTTGCTCTTTAAGACTCAGACCCCTTCATTTTTTTTCTTTTTCCCCTTAATTAGCAGCCAAAAATTAGATAAAAACAAGCCAACACATGACCAGCTAACCCGTGTCCATCATACAGTATCTGCAATTCAGAGGACAGAGTCTTAAAAAAAAGAAAAAGAAAATGAAGGAGAATGAAGTAAATTAACAGCAGGAATTGGTCATAAAACAAAGCGGCAGAAAGGATAGTCTGTAGCCACTGGGATCTTCCAGGATCGGAGTTGGATTATAGCGTATGTCTTTCAATTCAAATGTCTTCAAACATTTAGTCATTTGGCATATACTGTACTTGTAACATTTTTGTAGCTCTTTCTGGATTTGGCCTGTCATTTTTCCCATGTGCTTAATCATGGTACACACCAATGCTTTATATTGCAGAATGGACAGAATGGAATTCAGTTCAGCATTGCCAGTTATATTTAAAGAACAAAAACATACGTACAGATATTTTTTAGAAAGAATAAAAAAACAAAATAGTGAGTGAACCACCAAAAAATAAATACAGTGGCTGCAGGTGACTAAAATATAATCTTACTGCTTGCTGCGTATGGAAAAGAAAAAAAAACGTTTTGGTTTGGTATGCTGGCTTAGGACACTCTGTGACACCTCGGGGAATATGATAACATCCAATAATATCAGATCAACCCTGACAATGTTGTCTAGAAAACTTGCTGTTTTTAATTTCCAGTTTACATTTACTAAATAGTGAGACAGGTTAAGAAGGAGTGAGACTGAATGGAGGAAGTATCAGCTAAATAGTTTGGAATTGTTTACGTAAGATGTTATTTACTGCAAGAAAATTAGATTGCTTTGTAATTTAGCAGCTGGTTTATAAAGGCCTCTTTTTGATGCCTTCACCACTTTTATATCTATAGTATTATTCACCAAATTCTGCTGATTGATGACAGCAACTGAGCATGCAATGACAACATCCAAAAATAGTGTTATACTAAATATAATAAATGAAAATATTAATGGAATCTTTGATATGATACGATAACAAAAGCATCTGCAACCTCCTCTTTCGACAATGAAGTCAATACAGTCTTAAGTTCCCTTAGGGATCATTAAAGGTTGTATGTTTAAAATAATAACACATACACCTGACATTACTGATTAAACACACCTTCAGATGGAACAGATAACTGTTGCATTCAGGAGCATTTAATTCTTATTTACAATTACTGTATTTCATAATACTTTTTTTCTGCTTCTCGAAAAAATTAATATTTCAATTAAAATGAAAAACCTGCAATTACCATTGCTTGGGATTTTAGTTGTAGAAGACAATGATCCGCTATTAACAAAAATGACATAGCCTTTAGTTGTAGCTCCAGCTGTAGGAAAGGATGGGCCAGTAGTTGAAATTCCTGGAAATGCTGAAAACATATTAAGAAATACTGTATTTGTAACATTGTTCTTACAGGCAACATTACATAGAATCATAAGAAGCCTTTTTAGTCCATCAGAAATGTTTGATTAATAGCTACGTTGTTTCTATATCACACCCCAACAATTTTTAAAGCCTGTCACCAAATGTTTTGTACTAATGACTTATTTAACAAACTAGCCAAATGATTTATCAGACTGTTTTTCAAATGCAAGTTACACTTTTTTAATCAAATATATATTATACTCTGCATGCATTGCATCCCCCGATTCACTCATAATCACAGTATAAACACTTAATGCACAGTTGATTTTTATTATGCCCTCAATCTTAAATTGGATATACTGTATTTTACTTAACTACTGTAAAATGCTTGAAAGGTGAATCTTATATTTACCAGTGCAGCTTTGAGGGTCACTAAACACAAATGACACATTCCTAAAAGAAAATAAAAAATTGAATAATTAGATGTTCTGGTATTCAGCATTACTTATTAAAATCATATACTGTATATAATTATAGATTGTTTAGTAAGCAATGTTAGCCTATTACTCATTCTTGTTTCTTTTCAATTTTCAAATAAATTAAAAATATGCATTCATGAATTTTAATAGATCAAATAACATGGTAAAATGTTTGGTCTTCACAACTGCAATGTCACATAGTATAGTGTTGCTGCTTTACTCTTTTTGGATCTTCATTTGATTCTTAACCATGTAAACCTGTGTGAGTTTACATGTTCATGCATTTTTCTTTAGTAGAACCCATTTTCCTCCGTAGCTCAGAGATGGCAAATCTGAAATAATTAATAATAATAATTCTTTGCATTTATATAGCGCTTTTCTCATTACTCAAAGCGCTCAGCAATTGCAGGTTAAGGGCCTTGCTCAAGGACCCAACAGAGCAGAGTCCCTTTTGGCATTTACGGGATTTGAACCAGCAACCTTCCGATTGCCAGTGCAGATCCCTACCCTCAGAGCCACCACTCCACCTGTATTGCCCACTAAAAGCAAGTCTGTTAAAGTGATTTTCATGTTACCATTTGACCACTTTTTTTGGGTAAGTAAGACTCCAGAGTACTAAAGCTAAATTCCACATTTGACTAATCATAGTTGATGGTCATAGTAAAATAAGAATTCTGACAAATGACAGGAGCCCAACCAGCTTGCCTAGTTAGCTAAAAGCTAAGTTGTCGTAATGTCTTTGTTACGCTGGCAGGGATTGCCAAAAGGCAGAAGCAGAAACAAGTGGCTAGGAAATGTAAATGTTTAATGAGCTAGACAGTGGTGTATAAACAGGCCAAGGTTTAAGAAGTTGACAGGGAATCTTTCATCAAAGCCAAAAGAACTAAACCAGAAGAGTATTCAAAAAGGAAAAAACAAAGCAAGTCTTAATACTAAAATCTTCATGGAAGCATCTTTCAGCTTTCATTATCACTAAACAAGAGGTTGACAGACAGAGAAAGTGATCAAGACACAAATAAATGGGTAAATGAACCACCTACTTTTTAAAGCTTTGTGTAATTATATCATGTGACTGGCAACAGAACTTTGTTGTTACCAACTGTTGCGGAGATTAATATTTTGATAATTGTTTGTAAATTGTCATTTAAGAATTTATAGTGACTTGAAGAAAGAAACATCTTTGTTTAAGTAAGTCTCTGTGATTTCCTTTCACCCCAAAGCTTTCAGAATGTTGTTGTTTTTGACTGAATTAATGTCCACTTTTGACAGAGAGGGCTAGTTTTATTGTTTTATTACCTGGATTTCCTTTCTTTGTTTGAATAATACCAACAAGAAATAAAATTGAACTTGACATGGGGGGCTGAGCCTGAGCTTTTCTATTGATGAATGGCCTGGAAGCTGTATGTTTGTCAGGGACTGCAGCAGGAAAATAAAGTGGGAGGATTACAAAGGCATTCTTTCTCTTGTCCTTCCCCCATGAGGAGAAGACAACTGTCTCAGCAGCCATACTGAGACAGGCAGCTTGCCTGGGCTTGTGCCTGTGATGAACTGACCAGGAATAATTGGATGCAGCTATAAATTATTGGGCCACCTGAAACTACACTTCTAGCATCATCAGGTTGTATGGGTTTGGTTTACAAAGCCACATTCTTTTTGCTTATATAGCATTACTTATAATAAAATGTGTTGCCTATAATTCATATAATTCATTCATGAGATGTAGAAGGAATGGGGGGATGAAGGGCTGAAGTATAGTACAGAGTGGTAAGCGTATGGGATTTGAGGCTTTTCAGTAAAGTTTACATAATTAAAAGTAGGGTCATCATAGGACTCTACATGTCAAAACGGCAACAATGAAAAACAAATAATCATGGTTGTCAGCATTTTAATTTTTCCTGGATTTAATACATTTTATTCTTATAAGGGTTTTGATGTACAAAGAACTTGTTTATTTCATGTTTTACTGTCATATCAGTTTTGGCATTGCTTTAGATATTTGTCTAAATTTGTGGATACTCTAAAAAAAACATTTTTGCAATTTTTGGCTAAAAACATGACTTTGATTTTTGTTTTACAAATAGGATTTAACACAATATCATTTGTCTTTATGGTCTCAATTCCCCGCTTTGATTTTTTTCAATTCAATAATAATATTGTATGAACATAAACCACTAAATAATTTTCAGTGGTTGCTTTCTTCTGTTAAGATTTAGATGAGGCACTCTTTTAATTTGTATCGTTTTTTTTTTTTTTTTGCTTTTTCCCTTTTTCTTTTGCCTTGCTATCTGTTTTCACCTATTTTATTTTGTTTGTTGTCCTTAATAAACTTTTGTTAGTAATTAGTAAACTGTTTAAGCTGAGAATTTTGTATTATTTGATTCTATACTTATTATGTTGATTGTTAATTAGGGAGCACATTTCGAGTTACATTACACCCCTTAGGGGCTGCAGTCACTACGGCTCAAAAAATTTGTGAAAACCATCTTCCATGCTATTGGTAAGATCTGATAGACAAGGAGAGCCATCCCAGCTCCAGGAAGAACTACAGATGATTTACCAAGGAAAGCAGTTGATATTTCCAGAGTCCATCTGCATGACCACCTTGAACCCTAACGTTATCTTGTTGTCTAAATCAACTAGGTCGATGCTTAATGTGCCATGGGTGAACAAGATTAAGGCCATTAAAAGTGTATTAGAGGTGGAAGAATATTCATCTAGATGGTTGTGGATCAGGAGGAAGGAGTCATGAAGTGTGAGTGCTACTGGGACACAATGCTGCAGCTTGATCAGCCTTGGTAGGGGAGGTGTGATAAAGAGTATCTGATGTAGAAAACCCCAAAATACTAAAATGACCAAAGGTTGCATCACTGATGATCTATCCCAGAGCATCAGAAGATATATAGTTGAACAACAGCTACTTAAGTCATTTTTGGCTGTTGTGCTGTGGCATTAGCTTTTGTAGCTTTGTTTTTCAACTTCCTTTTTGGACTTTTGTTCTTTTTTGTTCATATTTTTTTATCTTTTGATTAATTTGTGATTATTTGAATTTTGGCTTGTGGCTTGTGTCTTTACTCAATGGGTAATTGTGGTAAATGAATTGTTTATCTGATTTCATTTTTGTTTGAACCTTGGCATTCTGCCAAAATTTGAGAAGTGATGGTGAATAGGGTAAAGGGATCAGGAGAAGAGACATTGTGAACTACATATGCCAAAAAACAAAGTCAAATGCACTAAACTAAATCATGGTCCATTTCAGAAGCACAGATCAGAAAGCAGTAAGTTGAAATCGCAAAGAAATCACACTTTAGTTTTAGGATATATGTAATCATGGACTGACATGAAATAAAAAGCACTGACTTTTATACGATGATGCCATGCACCACACTTCCAATCATTTGTGCTTAGTGAACATAAAGAAAATATCCGGAAAATGTCAATGTGCCCGACAATAAAATTGTGTTGCTGGAAGAAGCAGGAAAATAATTTTAAATGTATATAAGCAATCTAAAATTTGGCTGGGAATGAAAGAAACACATTTTACCCCTAGGAATGAATATTAAACATGATGTTAAAACAAACACAGACCTCAGAAAAAAAAGTATAAAATAACCAAATCATAACACTTGAATGTCAATAATATAATTATATGGATTGTTAGTGCTTTCATTCTTTAAAGGCAAACCTTTATCACATTATAGATTTTAATTTTTTGAGAGCCTTGTCCATATGTTTTGTGGTCTGAGACAGATTTGAACCTCTAAAACTATGTATTAACACATATACTTCATGCTGTACATACATAGGTTTAAATAGAAGCACATTAGCTGGATAGCTGTTGGTTCCTTTGTCATTTGCGTCTCATTGTTAACTGACCAGTCTGTTAAGATAATGGACAACAACTAAAAATCTTAATGCAGCTGTTTAAAACTAAAATAAGCAATTAAGGCTTCTGAATCGTAACAAACAAGCTAACTAAATCTAAGCCCCACAAAAATATATTGCTTTAGAAGAAATTAAATGGGTTCTAATCAAAAAATTTGATAATGCAAAAAACTTTAGCCACTGCATACCTCCAGGACCGAAGCTGAGTGCCCTGCTTTAAGCAATACTCCATTCTGGCAGTGTACGATTGTAGCTAGGCAGAGTGGTGTAGCGTTTAAGGCTTTGAACCTCAAACCTGAGGTTGTGCATTCAAATCCCACTACTGACACTATGTGACTGCACGTCACTTCAACTAGTAGGGACCCCAAAGGAAATGTAGCAAATTGTACCTTTCAAATGTTTCCTTGTATAAAATTATCAGCCAAGTAATAAAAAATATAATTTTTACAATCTGATTTTCAACACTAATATTAAAGAAATAAAGTGTACAATACATCTCTGGGAAAATTAAAACATTTACTATGACAGAGTCAGAAATAGAAAATGAATTCTGAATACAAATAAATATTACTCTATTTGAATGAGGGAAAGGAAGATAAATAATACATATATATATATATATATATATATATATATATATATATATATATATATATATATATATATATATATATATATATATACTGTATATATATACATATATGGTAACTTTTTTAGACTTACCCTGTGTCAGTACCATTTGAACTACAGTTATTGCTCAGATTAAAAAATGATGTAAAAATATCCATGTAACTAATGTTTGCATTTGGTATACATGGAGCTGCAAAACAAAAAACAAGTTCATTAGACTGTATTTTTTAAACAAACCAAAAGAATGTTCAGTGTCATAGAAAAACAAATAATGTAACCTAAAAACAGTTCTTACGATATAAATTTTTTAATGTGAAATTTTAAAAGCATCTTGTTAATTTTGGTTACAAAAAAATGAATAGGTACAATACTTCAAGCAAACAGTTACTAAACTAATTATTTTATGACTAGAAGAAAAACCAATTACACTAAAAGAACACCTGGACATTTACAATGCAATTATGTACCACCACTATGTACCCACTGTGTGAGTAAAATGTCTATAATAGATTTCATATCATTATTCTGAACCTGTCTCTGTGTAGTTAACCAATTTCCCACTTATTCTAGAAGTATGCAGAAATTATTGTATGATTAAACAGGAAAGCAGATACTTTCCAAAAAAGCTGGTGTAATTAATCTACTTACTAGCAAGTTGTACGCCTCCGATAAGAGTGAGTTGTAGAGTAGCATTCTCAGAATTATTTGAAAGAAGTCCTTCTATAATGCATGTGTCATTTTTGTCTTTCATACTGATAACAGCAGTGCAATTGGCAAAACTGGGAAAGAAACAATGAATGTTTCAATAGTTTAATATTCCTCTTGCATCTTTTTCTTCTTCACATTTTGTTTACATTATATTGAATCTTGCCAGATTTCCCCATGAAGACAAATGAAGTTCTATCTATCCATCTGTCTTCTGTAAATTTAAAACTGTATACTGTATTTCTTTTCTGAAGTGTTTTTGCCATTCATTTTATAAATTTTTCCATATTACATTTGAAGCAGCTTAACATCTGAAGGGTAATCAAATGCAAAGATCCAATATGTGAAATAAGAAATTTTATTAGCTAATTATCCTAATGTTCATCTGGAGCCAGAGCTACAAATTACAAGTAAAAAGATTTCAAGGCTGCAGCGGTGTTTTGGCTCAATTCACTGCTGCCATTGTGGGGTTTACCAATGCCTGTTGATTGACTCTTCTATATTCTTCTATTTTTTAATTTGATATAGTGCAGCACAGTGATGTAGTGTGAACTGTTGCTGCCTTGCAGATCCAGTAGCCTGGGTGTAAATGTGGCATCCAGTTGCCATCTGTGTGGAGAATGAGAGAGTGGGTCATGCAACGGACTGACACCCCATCTAGGGTTGGTTTAGGTCAGGAGTAGTCCGGATAGAGAAACTTTCCTCATGTATAGGTCCACAACATCATCATGTTTAAGTTGCATTATAATTTAGTCATACATTACAATTAATTTATATATATTGAAGTAGCATTGCCATTGTATCAACATTTGCACTGTGTGAAGTCAATGACTCAAATCAAACGAAGAAGGCTATAATTCAATGCCATTTCACCAATATTTATTTTTAGTGCAACTCTGGACTCTGGGGGGCTACATACAATAATAAATAATAAATAAAATAAATAAGAAAAAATAAATAACAAAAGTAAAAGCAAGAATTATAAATAAGCAGTACTTTCATAATAATAATAACATGTTTTAACATTTCAACAAAAAAAAGACTTGGCCTCATATAAAAATAAAATATATAAGAGTTTTTAATATGTGCACAACTGAACAGGCTTAACCAGTTTCACAGTAAATCTGAACATCTTTAAATAACTGAACGTATCTTCCCCTCTTTCTTTCCCTCGTATCCCGCTGCCTACTTTCTCTTGTTCAGTGAGAGAAGTATGCTCCTGCTTGGTCTGCCAGGATTTTAAATCTGGGCTGGAATGGTGTCAGTGCCATCCTCGTGCATTTGTGAAGATTGTCATCACTGAATGTTTTTTTTGTGACATCCCAAAATCCACGCAACTCTGAGAGAACATTTGTTACCGAGTTGTTGGCCAGTAAATGAATGTGTTAAACTCATCGTTGACCGATCGTACTTGGCTTTAAGATTGCTTATTTTCTGTAGCCTGGCAAATTTTGTAGGTAACTTTTCTCAAATGTAATTTTGTGCTTTGTTTCATAGTGGTGTTTCACATTCCCACTTTTAACCACTGCCACTGCCTCAGAGCAGATGAGACACAGCGGTTTCGAGCTTCCTACGGGAAGTATGAACATAAATGTCTCTGTCCATTCCGGATTAAAAGCTCAGTTTTCGGTGTCAACCTTCTGCCATTTAGCAAAAGCCATGGCACATTGACTCACAGTTTTATTGCTTTTCTCTCTCTTATCTTCACATTCTTGTATATTTTCCTCTCTCTGTCATTGCCGCTGCCACAAGAGTGCCAGCTGTTTTCATGAGAAATGTAGGTTTTCCGCGCCTCTATTCAGTGAAGGCCCGCCATATTCTGCCTGTGATTGGCTGACATTCTTGCCTTCACCTTGACCAATCTCAGTCTTCATGCTTAACCCCAACCAACTCGAACCCATGAAGGCAACAAGTACTGGCCAATCACAGACACATAGGAGGTCCCTTTCACTGAGTAGTGGTGTAGAAACACTGTCATAAAAGAGTCTCCAGTAAAAATGTAATCTCTGCCAAAACTAAATAAAACTCAATGATATGTCTGTTCCGGGTCTGGGTCTGGACTGAACAGAGTTTGGGTCCGGACCACGGTCCGCCTATTAGTGACCTGTGGTTTAGGTGAATGTGAGATTTCTAAGTTATGAATTTGATATACATAGTTCTAGAAGAAGCACTACTTTACTTAGTGGATGACCCAATGACATTGGTCAGTCAAGATGATATACACTGCCAGCTAGATGCAGAATTTAGGCCAACATATATAGTCACTTAAATCAGTTATAGACTTAAGCATCTAGTTGACAGATACTGGTTTGTGATGGAGAATTAGCAAACAATACAAATTAATTCAAACATACCCTAAGTTAAATGATAAGCCACTTATATCCATCCATCCATCCATTATCCAACCAGCTATATCCTAACTACAGGGTCACGAGGGTCTGCTGGAGTAAATCCCAGCCAACACAGGGCGCAAGGCAGGAAACAAACCCCAGGCAGGGCACCAGCCCACTGTAGAGCCACTTATATCTACTTGCACAAATAGTTGTAATACGTCTAGTCCGTCTTACACACATCCACCAATCAAAGGTTGCACTATTCTGTTGAGGAGGGAAAGGCTTTTATCAAAGGCAACTCAGTTTTTATCTGGCCTTTTACCACCAAACTGTAATGCCCACCCATCTGGCAAGGAAAGCAGTGATGGTCATGTCAGAGTCTACTTCCTCCTGATCTCCAGCTCATATTCTCTTTGTGATTTCAGACTATTGTCAAGGCTTTCTCTATTGGCTCTCTTGAGCTTTTAATCACTGCCTCTTCACTTTCATAATGATTTCCTCCAACTCTGCAGGGAATACCTTGCAGTTCACTTCCATTAGAACTGGACAAATCTTCCTTCCATATTTTTTTGCAGTCTTTTATAAACTCTCCATTCATAGTGCACTCCCTCTTACAACCACCTTTAGCTTGTTTGCTGAGGATGATCATTTTTCTTTTGCAGATCCTAGAAATACATCTTGGCTTAGTGATGTTTGAACCATTTTGGGAACCTTCCTTTAAGGTTCATCTAAAAATCCCATGACCATGGGTGAATATATTCAATTTTCTGGAGGATTTAAGGTGTAAATATTTATGTAAACCATAGATTTAAGAAATGTTGACAGACACCAATAGTAATAGTAATAGCAAAGACAGGTAAACTGTAAACATAAAAGAGTTGTAATAGGAACTAAAGTTAAATTACCATCTAATATCTTGATTTAAATGTAAATTTAATTTATAAGCATGTTAGTTAGTGATATACTGCATACAAATAAATTAAGATCACATCGAGAATGGAAAAACTGCTGTAGATTGTTATTTACAGTCCCTTTCACATGTAAATTACAGTATGTGAAGATTACCTGGTTAAGTTTTCCAGCACTGCTTACTGATACACCCTTTCACATCAGTAGCCTAAAGCTGCAATTGATCAACATTCTCAGCAATCCAGTTCATGTTTACTTATAGCCCAACCCAATAAATGATTTATGAATATAAAAATTTACAGATGCAAATGTTAACTTCCTCACTAGTTTAAATACATGTCGAGGCTTTTACAATCTTTACATAATATAAACTCACTAACATTGCATTCATGAACATTGGCTGTGTCAGAAAAATGGCAGCTGTTTAAGAGTGTTTCTCTTATCTCTATAGTTAAAAATAATTTGTTCAAATAAGATCCAGCTATTCAGAATAAGAGCGGAACACTACATTATTTTGTGGTGTGCTGCCTGAGCTTGATACTACCATTTCAGAAATTTTTGGCGATGTGACTGCACTACCATATAAAACCACCAGGATGAGCAGTGAAAGCATGAAGTGCTATGTGGAGCAGCTGAGCCCGTAAAGAAAAACAATGGCTTGGAATCTCAAAAAAGGATCTGCAACAATCCTGTTTCACTTATAGACTTTAATTTGTACATTGTTAAGGCTTTTATTGATTTTAAAATGTTATTATAATGTGTGTTTTTATGACTTATATTAAAACAGTGAAAATCCTTTTCGTAGAAAAAAATAACACTAATGATAATACAATTTACTTCATTGATCTTTTCAAGACATTCAATAACTGAAGCTTATTACAGCAACTAAAAAATTACTGAGCTATTTTGCAGCCTATTCTGAGTGAGTTTGTTATGAATTTTAGCTTCATAAGCTTCCTTTCCTTCACTCAGCTTTTTTTAGCACACATTGTATATACTTCAGAGCCAATTTGTCACCAGATTTGAATGCTCATTTTTTTAATTTAGCTTCTCAATAATCCAGGGATTGTTGAACCAATGTGTCAACACAGAAGTTAATATACCCATGTAGTGACAGAGTTCCTCAATATTGTCCCCATTTGACTCGCACATCATTTTCCAGTGTGTCATTTGGAAGCAGTCATTCAGAGCCATTTCAGCCTCCAGGCTCCACTTTCTCACTATTCTGGTGGTAACAGGTTGCCAATAGGATGAATCAGGTTGTGGTCAGATTTGCTTAAAGGAGCAAGTAGATTACACTTAAAGGCATCTTTAACATTTTAATACAGCAGGTTCAGCTTATTACCCAAAGCTCATGATCACAGGTGAGAGTAGTAACGTAGACTGACTGGTAAGTCGAGAGGTTCACCTTCAGATTCAGCTCATTCTTCACTACTAAAGATCGGTATAGCAATGGCAAACTGCACTTGCTGCCCCAAATCGTCAGTCGATCTCACAATTCCTTTACCCTCACTTGCGAATAAGACCTCAAAATATTTAAACTCCTCCTCTTGAGGCAGTAACTCACCTCCCATTCTGAGAGGACAGTCCTACTGAGGAATATGACATCAGATTTGGAGGTGCTGATCTTCAAATCTGCCGCTTCACACTCAGTCACAAACTGTCCCAATGTGTGCTGGAGTTTGCAGCCCAATGAAGCCTACAGGACCACGTCATCTGCAAAAAGCAGTGATGCAATTCTAAGGTCATCGAACTGGACCTCCTCCCTTCCCTGATTGCTCCTTGATATCCTGTCTATAAAAAGCACAAACAGGAGAGGAGACAAAGCACAGCCTTGGTGGAGTACCACACCCACTGGAAACAGTATTGATGTTTTTCCCTAGTATGAGAACACAGCTTTCACTGTGATTATACAGGGACTGAATAGCCCTTATTAGGGGCCCTGAAACCCCATATTCTCCCAGCACCCCCCACAGCATCCATCAAGGAACACAGTCATACAGACTTCTGTAGGTCCACAAAACACATGTAGACTAATTGGGAATACTCTCATGTCCCCTTCAGAATCCTCATAAGAGTAAACAGCTGGTCCACAGCCTGAGTGGAATCCACATTGCTCCTCCTGGATCTGAGGTTCCACGACTGGCTTAAGCTTTCCCGGAAAGGGTGAGGAGTGTGATCACAGCTATATCAGGGTTAAGCTAGCTCTCTGTAAAGCACAAAATGCTACTATACTTGTATGCTCCGTGGTCTGCTATAAGCGCAAACAGTTCATCCACATTAATTGACAGTGATCAAACATTTCCCATTAGGATAGATGGTAGGCCAGTTCTAAAACCTTTTTGCCTTGCTTTTACTCTCGCACCAGTACTCCATCATTGTCTGTGGATAAACAGCTCCTGTGGTAAAGTGTAACTCAGCTGCTTAGGCACTTGCGATCACAGTGAAAGAACTTGATTATGGGAGTATTTAACACACCCCACTTTCATTTTCTCATTGTCTCTTACTGTTTCAGGTGTTCAAGATATAAGGCAGCCTTTGGATCCCCTTCACAACTCCATCCCAGTTTCAAGCCTGTTTGAAGTGCAGTCATGACAAGCTGGCACCTGAGTTTGCGTGCAATGTAGTTTGTTGGTAAATTTAAAATCCATTTAAAATCAATTTATCCAATACTGTATCTAGTGCCTACTATTAGTGACAAGCCAGAATCAAGATCAATTCTATATTTAAAAAAAGACTAGTAAATAATAAATAAGTTCAGATAAAAAACCAGTGAGAAATATGGAACTTCTGTAAACAGGCTGCTGCTTGCACCGCACCTGAAATATGCAGTAATTGCACATATTACTTCTACTTGTGAATTGCCAATTAATCTACACCACAAGCTGAGAACTAGACACACCATTCCATTCATAACTAAACATAACTAAAGAGAATTGCTAACTGGTTGATCACTTAGAATACTTTATACTTAGTGAGTAGCCAGCCAAATATTGCTTTGTATTATTTTTCAGATGTCCAGACATCACATCCACTAGAGTTCTTGACTAAAATAATATACACGTGAGGTCAGGTTCTGGTTTTTATAGGCATTCTGAATTCAAACTGTATAAGTTACCAATATGATTTACTTGCATAGTTTAAGTCTTTGGTAAGATACAAAGATTTGCTACCCAGAGAAAGCCGTTAAACTCAAGACCTCACCATGAAAACTCAGCTAGACACTAAATACCTCACCACATCTAGGAATATCTGAAAACACCTAAACAAATCTGAAATAGACCAATCACATGTTTTATAATGTTTGCAATTTTTTTACTAAGTCCTTGTGTTTAACAATAAATTGCATGACTTTTCTTTCTTTAAATTAGTACATACTGCATAAGCTATCTAGATTGAAGCAACAACCAGATCCCCAATCCACAGAGAAAGGTAAGGAAAGTGTTGAAAGCTTACTGAAAATCTCAAGAATGCAGGCTCAAAATGAATATAAAAATTAATTAAACAATTAAAACTTCTACCCCTCTTACTTGCAGAGTAAACCTTAATGCTGTGTATTATTGTTATCATTTATCTTTGTACTAATACACATAAAGGTAAAATGATGAGATATAATTTTCATTTTCTCACACAGTCAAATGGCATTGACTTTAAGTATTGACCTATTATAAGTGTGTTTGTGTGTGCGGCAAAGGACTGGCATTCCGTTCAGGCCTGGTTTTTGCATGTGACTTGGTTTACAATACATTTGATACGCAAAAGGCAGTTCTAAGATCACATAACATCTAATACTTTGAAATCATATTCATACAGAAATCATCTCACACACCAAACTCAGTGAACACTGTGTGCCTGCCAAATCATTCGTTTACCAAATCTGCTTATCTAAGAGAGTTGTAGAGAGACAGACTTTAGGAACAGATTTAAGACAGGAACCAAACTTTGAGTGGGTACAGACCAGAATGGAGAACACAATCATACTTGATCACACAATTAGAACTGCCATTTAACTGCATGTCTTTTAATGGGGGAAAGTAAGGAGTACTCAGAAAAAAACCTCGGGCAAGCATGAGTAGATCATGTAAACTCCATACAGAATGAACCAAGCCAGAAATAATTTTATTAACCACCTTCAAATTTGGAAATTTGAATTTTATTATAGAACACGTATCTCTTTGTGCTGATACTTTTTGTTTCATAAGCATCTGTTCCACACACATTTAGAAAAGCCAAGGTGCTAGTAAGTGCAAATGTAAGTGGCCGATAAACACACAAAAAACAAACAAGTGTGAATTCCACTCTAGACAATATACTAGAAAAAAATATCTAAAATATACACGGAGAAAGGTCACTTTTTTGTTTTTAAATATAATTGCATTCTCAAACTCATTTAATTTAGCATTTCAGAAGGCCAGAATCAACCCAAGCAGCATTTGGCATAAGGCAATCATTAATCATGGATGGGTCACCTGTCCAGTACAGGACCCTAAACCCATTTATATTCTTAGATAATGTTGGAAGGTTAGTTCAAATCCATGTGTATTACAAAATGTAATTTAAAATGAACAGCTGACTTAAGTACTAATACAAATCAAAGACTACTAGGCTACTGCCAAAAGAATGAGTTCATTTTCAGAAATGATTATAACTTCACACTCCTAAGTTATTTTTCTATCTTTTACCAATGTTGTACCTAGATTTTGTTCTTATTTGTTGACTTACCTTGTGTTTCCTGTAAAATTACATTTCACTGGATAAATCTAGTCAAAGGAATATAAGAGAAAGTCAGACATTTAGAATGACTTACTGTATATTTTAACACTGTTTAAGGAATTGATCATTTCAGACTGCAGTCATCTGCAACCAAATCAACTGCTTTCACTTAACAAATACCTTATGGAGACTGAAACTTAATTCATAGACTTATTTTTATTTGCTTGTTCATGTGTTTTTTAAAAGCCATAAAATTATCAAGCATGAAACAGGTAAAATCATCTTACCGTAAACGGAATGCAGTTGTCTGAAAGGCTGAAAATATAACAATACAGCATCATTAAAAAAATCCATATATGCTTAACCAATCCCACATAATCCAGTTCAGCATCCCAATATAACTGTGAAAAGTGAACAGATGTTATAAATCCTCCTATATACATATTTAAACTATTAATAACTAGCAAAAAAGCAACTTTTAAGTATGAGTTACATCACAACACTTAATTGACAGTTCATGGTTTTTTTAAGGTTTATTAAATCTGTAAACAGTTGATGTTTTTAAAAAGTAACCAAAAGTAACACAGAGTCCATTTATTTATAGATGCTGCAGTATATCAAAGCAGCCACTAGTTACTGTTACTTCATTTATTTTTAATATTGTTTTTAAAAATACTTATACTAGTGTTTTTAGGGAATCTATCATTTTAAATTCTAGTTTGCCTTTTGCAATGATAAATGTTGTGATCATGCTGAGATCCAAATCTAGTCTACTGGAGCTGGGAGACAAGATCACTAAATACTTTGATAAAAATGCATTTCAAAAATAACCAAATTAAAGTCAGAGCATCACATTTTTCAAAACACTCACAGCGGTACTTACTAAGTGCAAAATAAAACCGATATGTACCCTAATCTCCAATAAATGCCTCACTTTCAATGTCAACATCATCTGGCCAATTTTAGCATCAAAATCTATTTAAAAATGTTTGCTTTGTCTGAATTTCCTAATTGCTGATTAGTATTGATATCTTTTTTAGGACTGGCAATCAAACATGCAATCTGCAGATCTCACAAAAGCTACTGACTGTTTTAAATGACATTTAACATCTCTTGATTTTTTTTTTCTTAGCAGTCTTGGCCTGTTAGCAATCTTAGCTCTGCAGAATATACAGTTAAATACATAGGTATTTGGACATTGATGCAACTTTTATCATTTTCTCTCTGTATACAACCACAATGGATTTAAAATTAAGCAATCAAGATCTCACAGAAGAATAGACTTTCAGCTTAGTTTCAGGGTTTTAACAAAGTTGCTGCATTAAGTTTTCAGAAGTTACAGACATTTTTCACAGAGTCCCTCCATTTTCAAAGGCTCAAAAGTAATTGGACATGTGACTGACAAGCAGTTTCATGGACAGGTGTTACCCGTTCCCTCGTTATTCCATGACAAATTAAGTAAATAAAAGGTCTGGAGTTAATTCAAATTTGTATTTGGTAACTGTTCACTGGAACTCAAGATGAGGTCCAAAGAGGTGTCAATGCAAGTGAAGGAGGTCATCATTAGGCTAAAAAAACAAAATAAACCTATCAGAGAGATTGTTAAAACTTTGGAAGTGCCCAAATCAACAATTCAGTGCATTCTTAAAATGAAGGAATGCATTGGTTAGCTCAGCAACACCAAAAGTCCTGGAAGACCACGGAAAACAACTAAAGTGGATGATCGCAGAATTCTTTTCTGAGTGAAGAAAAACCCCTTCGTAACATCTAGCCAGGTCAAGAGCACTATCACTGTCAACGTTTTTCAATCGAGAGACACTTTCATGAATGTAAATACAGAGGGTTTACCTCTAGATGCAAACAATTGGTAACATTGAAGAACAGGAAGGCCAGATTAGACTTTGCCAGAAAACATCTTAAAAAGCTTGACCAGTTCTGGAATAAGTTTCTTTGGCCAGATGAAACTAAGATTAACTTGTACCAGTACAATAGGAGGAGAAATGCATGGAGAAAGAAATGGACAGCTCATGATCCAAAGCATTCCACATCATCTGTTGTCTGCAGTGTTATGGCATGGGCATATATGGCTGCCAATGAAACTGGGTCACTGGTGTTTATTGATGGTGTGACGGCTGACAGAAGGCTGAATTCTGAAGTGTATAGGGCTATACTATTTGCTCAGATTCAGCCAAATGAAGCAAAACTAATTGGAAGACACGTTACAGTGCAAGAGTATAATAACCCAAAACATACTGCAAACAACCCAAGAGTTTATCATGGTAAAGAAACGAGATATTCTTCAACGGCCAAGTCAATCACCTGATCTCAACCCCATAGGGTGTTTTTTCAGTTACTGAAGATAAAAATGAAGGCAGAAAGACCAATAAAACCAACTGAAAACAGCTGCAGTAAAGGCCTGGCAAAGTATCATGAGGGTGGGAACCCAGCACTTGGAGGTGGTCATTCCAGACTTCAGGTAGTCATTTTCAACCAAATATTTAAAATTATCATTATATTTATGAATATGTTAGTTTGTCAAAATTATTTTGAGCCCGTAAAAATAGGGAAACCATGAATAAAAATGCCTGTCTTTACTAAACAACTCATACAACATTTCTGTTAAAGCCCTTCAATTAAAGCTAAAATTCTACACTTCAATCACATCTTCATTGCTTTGTTTCAAATCCATTACTGTGGTCCTAGTATTTATGGATCTAACTGTAAATCTAACTACTATAACTCTGATTATTAATATCAAAGTGAAACTGACAGCATTGTGGACTAATGAAAGGACATATAAAATATATTGTTATAGTACTGTAATTACATATAAGAGAAAGAGACTGAACATTAAATTCACAAAGAAAATGTATTTGTATTCTCAGCTAAGCCCCATCCATCATTCATCCGTCCTTCCTTTTCAAACCTGCTTAATTCATTTATATGGACCATGTACTGTATGATGCAAATTACAGATTACAGATGTTATGGCCAAGGAACAAACCAAACTCTTAAGCATAAGGTATTTCTGATTCTCAACATTAAGAATTTAGTTTTCCGTCTCACACTAAAGCTGCTATCACATAGAGTAGAATGCCTTTTATTGTCACTATACACATGTACAATGAGATTAAAAGCAGCTCCTTTCAGTGCAGACATATATGTAGAACACAACAAGTAAATAAACTAAACAAATGGTGCAAAAAGTTGCAAAAAAAGTTCTGCAACGCTATATACAAATAGTCATGGGGTATGTCACATTTGATGATGAATGTTGCTGATTGCATCACTAGATCATGTAGTGCTGTACAAGTTAATAGGCTAACAGAGTTCAAACACAATTTCAACCCTTTTTTCTCATTTTCATTCTGTTTTAGTATGTCAGACACAAGACATCAGAAAAACAAGCCTCTTCTCTGTTTGTGAGGCTCAAAACACAAGTGTTTTTTTATTCCTCATCACTCATTTCGATGCATTGTACTTGCAGATGAGCATTCACTGGTTGTTATCTCTCCTGTACACACAGCCCACTCCTATTATTAAAGAGAAAATCAAAATCTCACATAAGGCCAACTGCCACCCAATCCTAAAGTTGTGGGGGAAAATGTCTCGCAATCCTGGGGCAATGCTAGAGAAAAGTTGGGTTATAAAAATGAATTGAAAAGTCCATACCACCTGCATTTAAGTCTCTCTGTGTTTCAATGGGCTACTAAGGCTACATATAGACTGTAGTTAAAAGTGACTAAACTCTGATTTTTGGCTTATATCTAGTTTTTTTGTTTGATTATTTAATTTTCCAAGTGAGATTCATATTTGATATAACTGTGTACCACTATTCTGAATCTGTAGAGTCAATAAAAACTAATTCAACATATAAATACACTAATAGAAAATGTATATATATAGTCGCATACATGCATATCGGGAGTATCCACACAGCACTACTAAGATAAGTATTGAACACACGAGCACCTAAAGAATCATGGTCACTAATATCCTCTCCTTTTTCACCCACAGACTATAGGACAAGTCGCATGATGAATGCTGACTCCACTTCCAGTCTTGTTTCTAGGTGTCTGCCTTTTCTGCCACATGGGCTATTAAAAGAATAAAGATGCCGGAAGACGGCATTCATTTCTGAAGTAGAGACCACAAAGAGCTCAACAGAGAGCAAGTTCAATTTAGCCCGAGAAAGGCACTGAAGGGTGCTTGATGTCAATGATCTTATTTTGGACATTTCTTTTCAGTTAACTTCTTTTTGCATTAAAATGGGGTCTGAGTTGTTCCCCAACTCTTCAACATATACCTGTTGAATATAATACAGTATTTAGTTTTTTTACTATATATATATGCATATACATTCCACGTGTATACTCTAGGTCACTTTACCAAACATTAGATGTTCTATTGAGAATTGATAATATTTATTTTAACAAACATGCATTTAGAAAGAGGGAGCTTTTCCACAGCATTGTAATTACTCTTCAGAACACATTACAAGGTCAGCACTTCTACTGTACCTATTACTGAAAACTTCTTTCTCTGTGCCATCAATGAAAATATTTTAGTATGTAATTATTTAAATTTTCTATTATCTTGTAAATTTTAATTAGCTATTTAAAAATATTACGTTATATGCTTCAATACTTGTCATAAATGCAATCCATACCTTAATGAAAAATTACATCCTGAATTATTTAATACTTTTTGAAGCTGAAAGAAAAAGATACAGTACATGCATGAAATGTATTCCTCAAAGATAGAGCTAAATTTTCCAAATACAGTAGCATTCATTTTTTATCAATTGTACTTATATGTAATGTTTACTAATGTTCCAAAGTTTCTGTTCAGTATTTTGATTAAAAAGAAATGTATTATACATGGTAATAATTAGATACCAGTATTCTTATAGTAATGACTGAGGTTCAAAAGCAAATCTCCACCTCTACACTTATCTATCCACAGAATTACTGCATAATAAGACTGCAAATATATAAATGCTAACTGATTTTCCTCCATTATAAAACAACTAATACACAGTTTGTGTGTTAAGCTGTCACTTACAATACATCCAAAGAGAATAAAATAAAATTGCTAGGAGACTGACATACCGTTTTCAAAACAGTTTCTTCAGTTGTATTATCCAAAGTAGTATTTACTTGTAATGTGAAAATATAGTACATATCTGTAAAATTAAAACAATTGTAAGATTATTATAATACTTTTTAGAAGAAAATAGTATTGTACAATTAATACATAATTCACTATTTTAAAATGAATCTATCCTTCAATAGTGCATATAAAGCATTAATATACTGCAGTGCACAGCTAAAGGAAACATATGTTTTTTGATATTTATGACACAGTAAAAAATATATACCTATACAGATCAAATCTGAAATAATTCTGCAAAAAATTAAAGTAAGGTATTTTCAAATATGTGCATTTATGACAGCTGAAAAGTAAACCAAAGGGAGCTTGACATATAAAGAAATATCCATCCATGAGTCCATCTGTTATTGAACCCAGTTACAATGGCCTGGAAGAAACATATAAAAACAACAACCCCAGACATATCAATTGAACAACCTGGTCATGTCACAGTAAAACCTCTACACATTTAGCTAGTTATTTTACATTCTAATCCCCCACTAACATCCTCAATCATTTTCAATTATTTTTAAGCAAATTACTAATTTCAATTTCTGAGAGGCTAGTACTCTGGCAAGATAGTTATCAAGTTATTTTAAGTGAAAAAAAAAAACACTGATATGGACAATTTAAAATTTAGGAAACAAAATAGTGCAGAAAAATATTTAAAAGACTGCTCATTCAATTTTCATAAATAAAACATGCATAATTTTGTTTAATTAGTTGTTAAATATAGTTGTTAAATATATGTTGAACAGCAGGGCCCAAGGCAACACCTCTAATGATTGCAGCAGAAATGATAAGAGTGCAGCTAGAGGGTAGCACACATACAGTTTCTGACTAGATCTCGTAAAGTTTACTGATGGAGATATTCTGGTTCTTTGAATTCATATAATAATTAATGGCTAGAGCAGTGTGGAAACTGTAAGAGATGGTGAGCTGTCTCGTGAATTTTAGTGTAAACCTTATCTATGGTCATATATACCCACGTGTCAAAAGTCTGATGTCTAATACTGGATAGACAGTTGTGTTTTAGGGCTAAATAAGAATTTACAAAAGTTTTTCAGCGGTGAGTAAGTGGACTTTCCCTCACATGTGAGCATACATTTCTGCATACTCTATTGCAGTTGAAGGCTAGCATGTTCATAAAAATGACACCTAAAAGGAGGATTATAAAATAAGAAACATTTATAATTAAAATCAAAAGTGCAGATTGAGCAGTTAAATTGATTTACTGATGCTAGAAATGATACAGGTGAGCTAATTGAAGTTGCATAAGTAAGACAATAGCCGTATTTTTGCAAGCATTTGGTGCATGGTCAAAAAAGGCTGCCATTCAAAAAGGACTGTTATCACAGAAGCAGAGGTGTAGTAATGTGCAACAACGACAAGAAAATTGAACAAGACTTGCGGATGGAATCTTGGAGGATGAAGAGTTAAACAGTATTTTCCATAATTTTAGTTTAATCCATCCCATGACAACTGGTAACAAGAAATAGGTATAAAAGTGTTACAAATGCCTGGACTCCTGTTTACATGACGGAGTGGTGGCTCTGAGGCTAAAGATCTGCACTGGCAATTGGAAGGTTGCCGGTTCAAATCCCGTAAATGCCAAAAGGGACTCTGCTCTGTTGGGCCCTTGAGCAAGGCCCTTAACCTGCAATTGCTGAGCACTTTGAGTAGTGAGAAAGGTGCTATATAAATGCAAAGAATTATTAAACAATAGATTTTATAAGTTGTTACATTTGTGTATGCTTTTATAAGAAATGTTATTGTCAAAGTGCAACTCTGTGAAGTAAAAATATATTGTAATCATCCTGTTTTGTGGTTCTTGTAAGTCTGGTATATAAATATGTATGGCTTGAAAGGTTTATTCATATCTCTGTGAAGTGATGCAGTATGTGAGACACTGGTAGGAGTGGTATCTTATACAGTGTAAGTGCCATGGAGGAAGGGCAGGCATACTGGCCATAATGGAAGGAGAACTGGAGTGAAGACTTAAACCATAAAGAATGCCTGAAAATCTTTGTTACACCTGGAACAGAAGAATAATGAATGGACTGGGCAAACATTAATGCCTGGCACAGTTAATTTCTCCACATGATAAAGGGCATTGTTCCTCTGGGCTGAACCCAGTTAGGTCACCCTCAGGGTGGCATGGGAATTGAAGTCCAATAAAGCAACCCTGTCGGGGTCCTTGGGTGCCTGTCAGGGTCCTTGGGGAAGTCTGCCCTGATTTCCACACGACCTGAAAGTGCTTCAAATGACATATGTCGTGAGACTGGAAGCAGCCTCTGGTCTGGTTTAAAAGAAGTCAGAAGTCATAGTTGGGATGCAGTGGGTGACACTCACTTAGAAGAAGGAAAGAGAGAACAAACTGATTAATTGACAAATTCTTGTGCTGATTTTGGTTGATTTCAGTTTGGAATGTGCCATAAAAATAAAAATCCCTTATTTGAACCTGGAATTCTGTCTGTCATTTGATGCTCAAGTTACTGAAGACAGTAACTTCATCCATCCATCCATCCATCCATCCATTTTCCAACCCGCTGAATCCGAACACAGGGTCACGGGGGTCTGCTGGAGCCAATCCCAGCCAACACAGGGCACAAGGCAGGGAACAATCCTGGGCAGGATGCCAACCCACCGCAGGACACACACAAACACACCCACACACCAAGCACACACTAGGGCCAATTTAGAATCGCCAATCCACCTAACCTGCATGTCTTTGGACTGTGGGAGGAAACCAGAGCGCCCGGAGGAAACCCACGCAGACACGGGGAGAACATGCAAACTCCACACAGGGAAGACCCGGGAAGCGAACAGACAGTAACTTTCTACATTTAATTTGGGCTTTTAGGAGATTGTAAAAGAGAGTCCCAGATGCTAATAATATCACAAAGAAGAAATTTCATTGATCACTGGAATTTGATAAATATAGTTGTTGGATAAAAATGTGTTTTCTATTTCTTGTGTTCTTGAGCATAGAAAGACAGGAGTTGCAGTGATGTAGACTAATGTTCCCTAGGGATATTTCACAAGCCACAGTTTTCTTTTTTCTGGGATAAAGGCCATTAAAGGCTTTCTCCTCATTACAAGTTAAGCCTCAGAGCTTCCTCTTCATGATGAACATGTTTACTCACATCTGTCTTATCTACAATAGCTGCCTGTACAGTCATGAATTATTTTCAAAACTTACTATCTTAATTACAAAACTATTCATGTAGAATTCCCAGATTACCTGTATCTTACCAACCTATAGAGCTAAGATCCCCTGGACATTAGAAAGAACATTAGAACACCTAATTAACAACAGCCAATCATGACCTACTTACAATTTCAAACACATATTTTATAACCGTCGGTTTGCCCTTATTGAGCTTTGTCACTCTTTCTCTCCTCCTCTTCCTTCCTGTTCCTAAAGATCCATTCAAATCATGGTTAAAGTCTTAGCTCAACACCTTTGTATTTAAATAAACTTGACTACAAGTGTATTGTAACTGTACTCCTCTGTAACAATTTTACTAATCCTTATGCTATCATATCATCTCTCAGACTGTTAATCTGCTTCATTTTACTATTTTATTCTTTACATACAGTAAGTACATTCTGTCCTGTAAGGCTAACATGTCATTTTCATTTTTATTGTAAAAAGCACTTTCTCACGGTTTATTCTTTAAATGGCCTGCATAAAAAATAATTATTTCTTCCTTGATTTAAAATACCAGATTCTAGAACAAATGCAGATCTTTATCCAAAGTAAAATGCTATGGGTAACATAATTCACACAGGAGCTCATATACCAACAAGCCATTAGTTCTAACACATAGCACACTGAGATGTATGTTTCAATAAAGCTACATATTTTGTACTCCAAATATCAAGTGCACAGATAACTCAACCTCCTGGCCACGGACCATACTGTTTTAAAATACACGGGCAATTTATCACCAAATCTCTCCACTATACGCTAACACTTCTACCTCTCCAGGATATGGACGGTTGTATGTTTTTGACACAGCGTAAGCTACTGAAGTATGCTTACAAAATAAAGCAAACTCTGCATGCAGTGAAAATGTTCTTCTCCAGCTAGATTCCATGCTCAGAACCATCAACCCCTTTGCTAAATCATACAAAGACATGCATGGAATCACTCAGTCCAATCCAACAGCATCTGTACGAATGGCTTTCAAGGAAAACCCTAGGCAGGATTTACGACGATACGATGCCCCGACATGTCACACCGATTTTCGTCCGAGAAGATGGCGAACCGCCTGCCGAAAGGGACATTTGCATCTATCCCATAGGCAACTCCTGTAAACAGATTTCCACGCTTAATATGAATTGCGATCCTTTGGTTTACCCACTTTTATTCCCTTACAGAGACATTGGCTGGCACAAAGATTTACAACATGTTCCCAATAAAAGAACCGCCAAGCGAATAAGGCTTACTCAATGCCAATTTTACGCGTACAGATTAGCAACGAGGAATACATTTAGTATTTTGCACTCCAGCGGCAAACCATTCCAACAGTACGTCGTAGATGCGTATGTTAAAACAGAGGGCGCGCGTCTCAACTATCTCAGATTACATCCACAAGATCTGCACGTGGAACAATACAAAGGACAATCAGACGCACTGCAAGCAAATGCTGAAAATAACAACATACGTGTAGGCAAAATGATCATATTACCATCCACATTTCCAGGAATTCCAAGATACATGCAACAAAACTATCAGGATGCTATGGCCATAATACATAAATTCGGAAAGCCTGATTTATTTATCACTTTCACATGTAATCCTGCTTGGCCGGAAATTCTACATGCACTGTTGGATACCCAAAGACCAGAGCACAGACCTGATATTGTAGTACAAGTAGATCTTTCGACTCATTATCTCCACCAAAACACCTATTCACAACTGCGTCTTTCAAGAAGTATTTATTTCTTCTTGATTTCTGAATTCCTTTCTCACCGTTTTCCGTTCCTATTCTTACACCGCCGTATGCTACAGCAGGCTTTGGCTAGTGACTGATTATTTCACCATTGCATAAAATTGTGATACTTTTGGGTAGCACATTGTTTCACTTTGGTGTAATCGTGGGGTTCACATCCTAGTTCTTCCATGTGTGGAGTTTGCATGTTCTCCCTGTGTCTGACTGGGTTTCCTTCCACCATCTCAAGACATGCAAGTTAGGTGAACTGGTGACGCTAAATTTGCCTCTGTGTGTGTGTGTGTAATCGCCCTGCAATGGACTGGAGTCCTGCCCAGGGTTCTGTTCCTGCCTTGTGCGCTGGTTTAGGGTCCCATGACCCTGGTCTGGATTAGGCAGGTTAGAAACTGACATGACGGTGTTACTTTAGAGATAAAGAGGAAATATGCTCCCCTTTAAAGGATAGATGTTTTGAGTTGAATGGTTTTTTTTTTGTGTAAAATGTATGCTAAATCACTTATGTATGTAACCCTAGTTATTAAATGATTCATACAAAATAAACTTTTTCCTGTTTAATTGCCCTATGCAGAGCAAACAATATGTATAGAGTTATTAGCATGATATAAGATTGCATAGACTTTATCAGATTATTTATTTTTTATCAAGTGAACCTCATTAATTATCAATGATTTAAAAAGAGGAAATAATTAGTTTAGTTCATTAAAATAGGGTTTCTCAATTTTAGTCCTTTGGGGCCGCAGTGTTTATAGATTTTTGATACAGCCACTTTTTTTTAAAAGGAAACTAATTACTATTGCTAATGCAACTGAATTATTTCTATTGACTTTACATTTAGTCTTAACTTGACTGTCAAGACTCAGAACCCTTTTATTAACCAGTCCCTAATGAACATGTGGCATTGATACCACAAGCCCAAGAATTAACTTGGCCCCATTTATAAGTAACTGTGTCCGTTTATCTGTTTCAAAAATATTAAAGAAGAAAAAATTGAGAACAGTGAGGGACTGAGAATTACAAATATGCTCCGGACTGCAATACATTTGGATGTTGTTCTCAGAAAGGAAAAAATCTAAAACACTAGAAATATCAGACAGTACACAACTGTAAATAGAAGAAGTAAATGACACATTTCATGAACAGCTTCCAATTAAAAAAAATGTTGGAATGAAAACCTATTGCCCCTGAAGATTGAAACCCCCTGCATTATAGCTTGTAAAACACTTGTCAACAATGGCAACATTAAATATACTTTACTACTTTAGATTGTAGTTCTATATTATATCTTCCACATTACTGCACCTGTGATGTAAAGACTGGTACTCAATACAACTATCAAAAAAGGGTAATATACCCAATAACAGAACATTTGAAAACACAAACTTTTACAGAACTGTATTTAAAATTAGTAAAAAACAAAATTGAAAGTTCAGTGATATTTTAATGCTTGTAAAAATGGTTTACTCTGTGTATCTTGTAATTGTGAACATTCATAATCATTTGTTATAGTAAATCCATGTATTATTTTGTACAGTAAGATCTTACAATGAGGAAAACCAAATTAAAACAATTCATCAAGGTAGATTTAACTTATAGATTACCACATTAAATAGTCTTTTTGGTCCCCAGATCACCTCGGCCTCTGGTGTAACCTCTCCTTGTTTCTCCAGATCTTATCTATTGTAGATATAATATTGCACAGGCCAAATCCAGCATTCATAGACAGCCTGTCCCCCAAAATTACCAACTTCTTCCAGTCTATTTGGTGTTTTATTCAACACTAAATACTTATAATATATTCACTACGCCCATACAGGCGAACAAATATTCAGTTCTCAGTGTCTTAGATTAGAATTCAGTATTTACAGACAAACACATTTGATGTCCAACTTAAATATTCATATCAGACTTTTGCTTATTTTTACAGGAATGCCCAAAGATGACTAGCTCAAAGAATCTGAACTGAACATCTGTTTTACCCAGGTTTGCAAGCAAAACATTTCAATTTTAATTGGTACCAAAAAACATACCATTTCAGATTTTAGCCCTTTATTTTAAATTTAACTTTACAGTACCTTTCATTGTCTGGTTGGCAGAGGATGAACCTTTTAAAAAATAAAAAGATTAAATATGTTTGAAAATGTTGTGCGCACAAATATAAAGGATTCTGCTTTAAATTATTGAGTCACCTTCCAGAAAAATAATTAAAGTTCAGTGTTTTAATAATTCTAATTATTCTCTTTGCATTTACATTAGAATCCACAATATGTGATGCAGATGAAAATAGAAACCATATATTGTTTAAATTAAGTGAGATTAAGTAATTAAGAAAGACAACAAGCAAGTTACATCAAGGTCCCATATAATTTTACCATTCCTAATAATACTATCAAAGTGATTTCTGATCACTTATTTTTTTATCAGTCTTGTGGATAAACTCCAACTGCAGCCTTATGTCACACATATGATAAAGCTAATATGGCACAGAGCGGTCCCAGGTTTTATTGTGCTCTTTTCTACCAAATCATCACTATAAATTAATAAAAGAATAAGTGATAAAGTTAATGCTGATTACAAAAAGGTCCTAATTGAATAAACTATTAACTGCAAAGCAGTTTACCACGTGTCTGGAACTTGAAACCAGAATTTACAGCAGTTAACACAAGGAACCCTGTTTCTATAATATGTGATGTATTTTTCAAAGATTAATCTTTTATTTGTATTCATTTATTAACAGGTATGTACAAAATACCTGGGCCAGAATTCTTTAATTTTACATTTTTAAACAGACGTACAGTATAACTCATTATACCATGTAATAACCTTTCCAATATTGATATTAAAACATACACAGTTCTTTATTATATCTTCAACTTTACTGTACCTGTCGTATTTAGGCTGCCAGAGGATGCAGCTATGAAAAAATATAATAAACAGTTAACATGTTTGAAGACAAAGAAAACTTTAATGTCACCTAGTACAAAAATGTCTACATTTTAATAACACTTAACATGCTGTAACATTAGAATCGACAACACAAGATATTTCTCACCATAAAAATCATTATTTAAGTGAAGTGAGATTATCTAATTATAGAAAAACAATGATCAAGCTACAACAACGTTCCAAATAATATTTCCATTCCCATTACTGTTATCGAGCAGGTCAATCCTACCTCCCGACGTCCCAGAATAAGTTCTTATACACTTTAAATTCACTTGTATTTATTTTGCTATTTCTTCATAACAAATATTTATTATTCATAAATTTTTCTGTCTACAGTAGAACCTCTGGTCACGAACGTTTCCGAACACGTACAAATCAGGTTACGATCAAAAAGTTTGCCAAAACTTTGCAACTGTTCACGACCACACGCTCTAGTGGCAAACAAAAACACTGGCAGCCAGTTTCCCTAATGATTTGCCATTCTCCGTTTCCCATTTTCTTTTGTTTGTGTATACAGGGACTAACAAAGCAGCTGATGTTGCAAAAGGAGTTATAATGTTAACCAAGCAGAGGCCTCAAGTGCTGGAAGAGGTGGAAAAACTGTTGCTAGTGTGGTTGAACGAGAAGCAACTTGCAGGGGATAGTGTAAGCAAGCCTATTATATGCGAGAAAGCCAGGAAGATTCATGGAGAGGAATTTAGAACATTAGAACACTCTAGACAAGAACAGGCCATTCAGCCCAACAAAGCTCGCCAGTCCTATCCACTTATTTCTTCCAAAAAACATCAAGTTGAGTTTTGAAAGTCCCCAACGTCTTACTGTCTACCACACTACTTGGTAGCTTATTCCAAGTGTCTATGGTTCTCTGTGTAAAGAAAAACTTCCTAATGTTTGTGTGAAATTTACCCTTAACAAGTTTCCAACTGTGTCCCTGTGTTCTTGATGAACTCATTTTAAAATAACAGTCTCGATCCACTGTACTAATTCCCCTCATAATTTTAAACACTTCAGTCAGGTCTCCTCTTAATTTTCTTTTGCTTAAACTGTAAAGGCTCAGCTCTTTTAATCTTTCCTCATAACTCAACCCCTGTACCCCTGGAATCAGCCTAGTCGCTCTTCTCTGGACCTTTTCTAGTGCTGCTATGTCCTTTTTGTAGCCTGGAGACCAAAACTGCACACAGTACTCAAGATGAGGCCTCATCAGTGCATTATAAAGGTTAAGCAGAACCTCCTTAGACTTGTACTCCACACATCGTGCTATATAACGTAACATTTCTGTTAGCCTTCTTAATGGCTTCTGAACAATGTCGGGAAGTCGATAGCTTAGAGTCCACTATGACTCCTAAATCCTACTCATAAGGTGTACTCTCGATTTTCCCACCACCCTTTGTGTATTCAAACCTAACATTTTTACTTCCTATGTGTAATACTTTACATTTACTAACATTAAATTTCATCTGCCACAAATCTGCCCAAGCCTGCATGCTATCCAAGTCCTTCTGTAATGATATAACGGATTCCAAATTATCTGCTAATCCACCTATCTTGGTATCATCTGCAAACTTAATCAGCTTGTTACTTATATTCCTATCTAAATCATTTATATATATTAAAAATAGCAGCGGCCCTAGCACTGACCCCTGTGGAACACCACTCTTAACATCGGCCAGTTCTGATGAGGTTCCTCAAACCATCACCCTCGGCTTCCTGTGCTTCAGCCAATTCTGCACCCATCTACAAACATCACCCTGAACTACCACTTCTTTTAATTTGATGCCCAACTTCTCATGTGGCACCTTATCAAATGCTTTCTGAAAGTCCAGATAAATAATATCATATGCTCCACTTTGATTGTATCCTTTTGTTGCCTCCTCATAGAAGTCCAGCATGTTAGTAAAACCTCCCTCTTCTGAACCCATGCTGACTGTTCAGAATAACTCCTGTCCTTGCCAGGTGTTTCTCAATCTTATCCTTAATAATTTCTTCCATTAATTTTCCTGTGATGCATGTTAAGCTTACTGGCCTATAGTTGATTGGATCTGCCCTGTCACCCTTTTTATATAATGGAATGATATTTGCCATTTTCCAGTCCTTCGGAATCTCTCCAGTGCGCAGTGACTTCCTAAAAATATGTGTCAATGTTTATATATGTACTCGCTAGCCTCCTTAAGGACTTGAGGGTAAATATTATCTGGTCCTGGTGATTTGTTTGATTTCAGCTTATTTAATCTGAGCAGCACTTCTCCCTCTACAATTTCCAAATCCCTCAGTACCTCCTTAGTAGTCCCTGTTACCTCTAGGAGGTTATCCACTTGCTCACTTGTAAACACCTCAGAAAAATGTAAGTTTAGGGCATCCGGTATTTAACTGTCTGTATCATTTAATTCCCCTTTACTATTTCTGATGCACTTGACCTCCTCCTTGACTGTTCTTTTACTACTAAAATACTGAAAGAATCTCTTAGGGTCGTATTTCACCTTATCTGCTATATTCCTCTTCAACTGTCTTTTAGCCTCCCTGATATCCTTCTTAATGGTTGCCCTCATGTTCTCATACACTCTACGATTCACTTTGCAGTCATTAGTCTTATATGCCTTATAAAGCAGTTTTTTCCTTTGCAACTACTTTTTTAAATCTTTATTAATCCACCGTGGAGTTTTTTTTAGTTTCCTATTAATTCCAAATTTAGGTATGTATCTGTCCTGCATTACATGTAAAACATTTTAAACCTGTTCCACTGCTCCTCAACTGTCTCCACACTTAAAAGGTTATCCCAGTGTATCCTACTTAGACATTGTCGCATCTGCTCAAAATTAGCCCTACCAAAGTTCAACTCAACAATTTTAGTCTTTGCATCTGTACTCTTACAAAATACTGAGAATTGTATTACATTATGGTCACTTGACCCTAGTGGTTCAATCACCTCTTCACCGTCAATTCTATCCTGATTATTACAAGATACTAAATCCAGACAGGCTTCACCCCCTGTTGGTTCTTTAACATGCTGTGTTAAAAAACAGTCACTGATTACTTCTAAAAACTCCTGCTCTTGTGCTCCTCCATCTGCAAGGTTATCCCAGTTAATATTTGGATAATTAAAGTCCTCCATGACTATATCTCCCTGTAAACTTGCCTTTTTGATATTACTAAAAAGATGTGTGTTGAAATTACTGTCAGAATTGGGTGGTCTATAACACACTCCTAAAATAAGACCTCTTTCCCTAATATTTTCCAGGCGAAGCCACATGTCCTCACTAAGATGAGATGGGGCTCATCATCCAACTTAAGAGGACTTGCATTTAAATCCTGTTTGGCATAAACAGCAACTCCACCTCCTTTTCTGTTCTGTCTATCCTTCCTAAAAAATGTGTATCCCTCTAAGTTACGCTCATCCCCATCTTTGTTATTTAGCCAGGTTTCCGTTATTGCTATAATATCATAATTATGCTCTGCTACATACAACTCCATCTCACTTACCTTATTTTTGATACTTCTAGCATTAAGGCAAGCTATTTTTAATGTGCTACTCCTTCTACATTTAAACGTTTGCTTAGAATTTACATTACTATGTATTTTTATTTCTACACCATTGTTTGTTCTTCCATGTATAGATCTAAACCTGGCCTGTCCTAAACTTCCTGCCCCCCATTCCCTAGTTTAAACAATCCTCGACTAGCCTACACATACGCCTCCTAAATACAATGGTGCCCCTCCAGTTCAGATGTAACCCGTCAGGTGGAACAGGTCCCATCTGTTCTAAAAGGAGTCCCTATGCCCCATAAACCTATACCCTTCTACCCTGCACCAAGATTTGAGCCACGTATTAAGCCTTCTAATCTCCTCAATCTTACCTGGACTGGCGTGTGGCACAGGCAGAACTTTGGAGAAGAATTTAAAGCCAGTAGAGGATGGTTTGAAAAGTTTAGCAAGAAAAGTGCCATTTAATTTTTTATCCCTGTGCTTAAAACACTTAAAAAGTGTTTACAGCGAGCAGTTAGTAAGGGTCTAGTACAAACTCTTACAATGTTAGTTTTCTCTGTTGTTCAAGGTTTTCTCAGTGTTATTCAATGTTTTTACATTTAGTTTACTATTACACTGTGCATTCTATGGTATAATGAACTATTTTTGTGCTTAAAAAATATATTTATTTACATACAGTTCGTATGGTCTGGAACAGATTAATTGTATTTACATACAACCTTATGGGGAAATTACGTTCGGGTCATGACCAAATCGGGTCGCATCCAGAGTTTTGGAACGAATTGCGGTCATGACCAAAGGTACCACTGTATTGATTAATTGCATTATTTGTCCTGTGAGTCTGCATCTTTGTTTTGTATGCTTCTGCTGCTGTAAGCATCTACATTTACCCTTGGATTAATGAAGTTTATGTAATCTAATTTAATCTATTTATAGTAGATCTTTCTGGTCTGTAGATTACCTTGAGGATTCAGTCTTGAGGGTAAACTCCTTCTGAACTTTTATGCTACATCTGTAATAACTCTGGTATGGCACATAGCAGCCTCCAGATTTGCCCAGTCTATAAAATCATCAGTTTTTTTTAAAGGAATTGCTGATTTAGTTAATGCAGATTGCACAAAGGGCCCTGACTAGCTACATTTATGCATGCAATCCAGTTTACCATGCTCAATGTCTTGGACTTGAAAGCAGATTTTACAATAATTAACATTAGCAACCATTCTTCTAGAATATTTGAGGAGCTTTGCTGGCATACACTGTGTGTACCTTTTGCTTTTGCCATCCTTGTTTGGTGGATTATACTGAAATCTGAGTCCTGTATACTGCTTATATGTGAAAGGTTGTAGGAAATAGGGATATACAGTAGATTAATGGGACACTGAAGTTCCATCTGTAAAATATGGAACCAGCACCACATTGACAGATTACATTTGAACCAAAATGGAACATATACAGGCAAGGTGTATGAGTAGATTAGTTGAGGATTGATTAAATTATGGAATGGCAGCAGGGAGTTAAAGATAGACTTGGTTTCTAACTTCACATAAAGAAGCTGTAGTGCTATACTATGACTTTAACATTACTGTACCTGTAGTATTCAGGCTGGTGGCCAATGTAGCTGTAAAAAAATGGTAATACACCCATTAGAAGACATCTGAAAATGCAGAACACATAACAGACTTTTACAGAACTGTACTTAATACAAATATACAAGTAAACTTTGAAATTACTAGCCCACAATTAGTAAGCCAACATCAAATACGTAATACATTAAAAATTACTTTCCTTAATGTAAGCAGTATCAAAAATAAACCCAGTGAGCTATGGTACTGTTAGCTGCACATAAGTACGATATTATAGCAATAACAGAAACCTGGCAAAATCAGAGAGCTAGAGATGTGTGTAACATAGACGGTTAAACATTAGTCAGTTAAGAAACAGGGAAGCATGTTTAAAAGCGTTTTACATACAATTTTGGAAAACTTCATCCAAAAATTTATAAGCAGAAAGAAATTAAGTTGAATTTGACATTGGATAAAAGAAAGTACAAAGTAAAACACAGCTTTATAAGGCCTAGAAGACAAAAAGCAGTTGTACAGTAATCATATGGCATATGAGAACATGAGGCCAACTGTTAAAAAGGATATTAGGAAGATAGACAGAAAAATTGTAGAAAAAGCAAAAGTGGATCCAAAGAGATTTAATTTGCTCTTTTAGTAGTAAAAGAACTACCAAGAAAAAAATTAAGGGTATAAGGGAAAATTAAAATATACAAACAGTGAAATAGTAACTGCCTTAAAGTTTACACAAGTGACAAAATCGATAACTTCCCAACAGAAACAAGAACTGCCAAGGAGGTGATTTGAAAATTGTAGAGAGAGACAAGTGCTTAAATTAAACAGGCTGAAATCTAACATATAATTAGAACCAGATGACATTAATTCTAGAGTGCATAAGTTAGTGAGTAAATATATGATGCATATTTTTAGAAAATCATTGCACACTGGTGACATTTATTAGGATTGAAGGCTTGCAAATATTATCCCATGACATAAAAAAGGTGATCAGGTTGATCTAAATAGCTATGGGCTAATAATTTTAACTTGCATCACAGGTAAATTAAAGGAAGTAGTTATTAAGAAATAATCAAGCATCATGTTGCAAGAACAGCTGTATTAGTAAACAGTTAAAATGGGTTTAGATGGGGAAGATAATGTTTCACTAAAATGCTGGAATTCTATGATCATGCAACAAAAGCAAATAATCACAAAGGTGCATATAACATTATTATTGATCTTGATAAGGTCCAACATTGTAAGCCACTACTTTTCATTCTAGAAGAAGTGGTTATTCAAAGAGCAGTGTGTAGACAGGTGCAAAACTGGTTTAAACATGGGGAAAAATGTTTATAATGACAGGAACATTTAAAAATGGTGTCTTTAAGGGTTCAGTGCTGGAACCACTGCTATTTTTAATATATATAAACGATCTGGATAAGAATATAAAAAAACAGCTGGTTAACTTTGTAGATCATAGCAAACTAGGTAAATGACAAGTAATCTAGAATCAGCTTAACCATTGAAGAGGAGCAGAATACAGGTTTGCGCAGATTTGTGTCAAATACAATGTAATGTAAATAAGTGTAAAGTTTTGCACATAGAAAGTGAAGATGTTACATTTGTACACAAAATGCAAGAGTTGAAAGTACATTAGGAGGACCTTGGAGTACATTTCTGTTGTGAGGCTGGGACGCCCTCAGTCGGGAAGGACCAGGGAAGTGAAGCGCACGGGGCATTGTGTCCCCCAGACCACTAGATGGTATCCCTACTGTGTTGCAGCAGCACCACAGATTTCCACAGGGCATCATGGGAACTAGAGTTCTTTAACTCAGCCTTATTGGGTTCTGTGGGTGCTGCCAGGAGGTGCTGTAGGGACTGGTAAGCCCTTCATTGTTGTGCTCCCAACTCACCCGGAAGTGCTTCCGAACCTCAGCTTCGGGACAGCGGAAGCACTTATTACTGTTGCATTCTGGTTGTGGTGTGGGAAACGATTGCTCAGGAGGAGTTTCCCACTAATTAAATCCTCTCACTTATTGAAACTTGTGTCCGACCTTGTGTGTGTCAGGTGTTTAGGGAGCTGGAACACCCCTGGATGCCATACTGTTCACATCCACACAATGTACGGAAGCCCAATTGAATGTTAAGTTACATGCCACAATGTGTAGACTGCAAGTTAAAGAATGCTCTGTTTATGCTCTATAATGCACTAGTGAGACCTCACCTGGATTTCTGTGTATAGTTTTGGCCTCCATATTACAAAAAAGGTAGATAGATAGATAGATAGATAGATAGATAGATAGATAGATAGATAGATAGATAGATAGATAGATAGATAGATAGATAGATAGATAGATAGATAGATAGAGTCATATGGAAAAGTTTGGGAACCCCTCTCAGCCTGCATAATAATTTACTCTACTTTCAATAAAAATGATAACAGTGGTATGTCTTTCCTTTCCTAGGAACATCTGAGTACTGGGGTGTTTTTCGAACAAAGATTTTTAGTGAAGCAGTATTTAGTTGTATGAAATTAAATCAAATGTGAAAAAACTGGCTGTGCAAAAATTTGGGTACCCTTGTAATTTTGCTGATTTGAATGCATGTAACTGCTCAATACTGATTACTTAAAACACCAAATTGGTTGGATTAGCTCGTTAAGCCTTGAACTTCATAGACAGGTGTGTGCAATCATGAGAAAATTTATTTAAGGTGGTCAGTTGTAAGTAGTGCTTCCCTTTGGCTCTCCTCTGAAGAGTGTCAGCATGGGATCCTCAAAGCAACTCTCAAAAGATCTGAAAACAAAGATTGTTTTGTCTCATGGTTTAGGGGAAAGCTACAAATAGCTACCTCAGAGGTTTAAACTGTCAGTTTCAACTATAAGGAATGTAATCAGGAAATGGAAGGCCACAGGCACAGTTGCTGTTAAACCCAGGTCTGGCAGGCCAAGAAAAATACAGGAGTGGTATATGTGCAGGATTGTGAGAATGGTTACAGACAACCCACAGATCACCTCCAAAGACCTGCAAGAACATCTTGCTGCAGATGGTGTATCTGTACATTGTTCTACAATTCAGCGCAATTTGCTCAAAGAATATCTGTATGACAGGGTGATGAGAAAGAAGCCCTTTCTGCACTCACGCTACAAACGGAGTCGCTTGTTGTATGCAAATGTTTATTTAGACAAGCCAGATTCATTTTGGAACAAAGTGCTTTGGACTGATGAGACAAAAATTGAGTTATTTGGTCATAACAAAAAGCGCTTTGCATGGCAGGAGAAGAACACAGCATTCCAAGATAAACATCTGCTACCTACTGTCAAGTTTGGTGGAGGTTCCATCATGCTGTGGGGCTATGGGGCTAGTTCAGGGACTGGGGCCCTTGTTTAAGTCGAGGGTCAGATGAATTCAACCCAGTATCAACAAATTCTTTAGGATAATTTTCAAGCTTCAGTCACAAAGTTGAAGTTACGCATGGTTTGAATATTCCAACAAGACAATGACCCAAAACACAGTTCTAAATCTACAAAGGCATTCATGCAGAGGGAGAAGTACAATGTTCTGGAATGGCCGTCACAGTCCCCTAACTTGAATATCATCGAAAATCTATGGGATGATTTGAAGCAGGCTGCCCATGCTCGGCAGCCATCAAATTTAACTGAACTGGAGAGATTTTGTATGGAAGAATGGTCAAAAATACCTCCATCCAGAATCCAGACACTCATCAAAGGCTATAGGAGGCATCTAGAGGCTATTATATTTGCAAAAGGAGGCTCAACTAAGTATTGATGTAATATCTCTGTTGGGGTTCCAAAATTTATGCACCTGTCTAGTTTTGTTATGATGCATATTGCATATTTTCTGTTAATTCGATAAACTTAATGTCACTGCTGAAATACTACTGTTTCTATAAGGAATGTCATATATTAAAAGGAAGTTGCTACTTTGAAAGTTCAGCCAAAGATAAACAAAAATCCAAAGAATTAAGACGGGTTCCCAAACTTTTTCATATGACTGTAGATAGATAGATAGATAGATAGATAGATAGATAGATAGATAGATAGATAGATAGATAGATAGATAGATAGATAGATAGATAGATAGATAGATAGATAGATAGATAGATAGATAGATAGATAGATAGATAGATAGATAGATAGAACTCCCCAGGGGGGAAATTTGGCTTTTACAAAAGGTCGATAAATAAATACATAAATAGATAGATAAGTGAGTAAATAAATAAATATACACAAACACTTTGGTCTGAACACACACTAAAGGCATAGCTGCACTACAGAAAGTATAGACAAGAGCAACTAGGCTGATTCCAGGACTGTTATGTTTGAGCTGTAAGGAAAGAACAAGAAAGGCAAACTTTTTCAGTTTAAGCAAACATAGAATAAGAAATTAAATTACTGAAATGTTTAAATTACAGTGAATTCCTGCTTATTCTGTATTTTTTTAAACATTTATAATTTATTACATTGTGTAAAGACTTTGATTGTCAACACTGGTGTAAAAACATAAACAGTTCATTAATATGTCTTCTCTTTACTTTACCTGCAGTATTCTGGCTGGCAATCATCGCATCTATAAAAAAAAGACACACAATGTTAAAAAAAACATGTTTGGAAACACTGTAGCACATACTAACACATGTATCTTCCATACAACTACAGTATGACATTAATCAGTCTTCCATATAATGTTCACCCCAGGCTAAGAGGTATCCGCCACCAGCTTTCATATGTCATATCCATAATAACTCACAACTTCACACAAACTACTTGGAGATTTAGTAAACACTGACAGAACATAATGTGCTGATAATTATTGAGTATGCAATCCCACTTACAGTTGTCAGTGTCTTGAACTGAAATTCAGCATTTACACTAGTTGACTTAAGAAAAGAAGTATGAAAATGAATTGTTGGTTTTTGAAAGATCAATATAATTTTTTCATGCATTTATATACAAAAATGATAAAAAATGACAAGGTCAGTATATAATTAATTTGTAGATAATAACAACCACTTTCAGTTTTTCTGAATTACATTTGCAACTCAATTGTAAAATATAAGGGTCCTTCATTGTCAACATTTTACTAAATAAACATACACAAATAAGGCCTAATCTTGTACCGTGATGAGCTTTATGTTAATCACTGATTTTGCTTTTTAATAGTTATTTTTGTTTCTTTTTAATCCCAGATATTTTTCTCTAAAGCAAAGTTAAAATGTGAAGTTCAGAAAAATGTATCTATTTTTCAAGCTTATAATATACACTTCTGGAATTACTTAGTGTTGCTGTCTAACAGCCATAGAGTCTTACACTGTGGTACTCATATCTGCTCCATGCAAAAGGGTGCAAACTTAGAAAAATCTGAAACTTGTCTGAATGAAAATGATGTGCTAGATTTCTTGCCTGTCACAGCAGCCTTATATAAGGAGACTCACAAATGTGTCACTGAATTAACATCAATTTCATGTTTAAATAATGTTTTCTTTTATCTATTTTTTTCAGATAACATTTTTTGCTTACAAGAATGGTCTATTACTTTTCCTACATAAAGGCAAATCAATTACATTAGCCTTTTCTCTTTTTATATAATATCACATTGTGCAGTTATTTATTTAAAACTGTGATCACTGCATTTGTATTATAAATTACTCTTAAGATTAAAAGGGTGTTTGGGCATTAAACTTATAACTAAATGTCTGACAGGATGAAACAGGCTATGACTGTAAATACAGAGCTTAGAACTCTCTTTGCAAATGCAATTTCATTTATTGGTAAATTCTGCAATTCAGACAGTATCTGAATGGTTTATTTGCTACAAAGGACAAGTGGCTCTACTTACCTACAATGTACACTAAATTACTTAAATGGCATAAAACATGAATGAACATAATTACATTTGAAAAAGCACAGTTCATGCTTTTAGTGACAACACTCTTTTGTTATTTTCTTTTTTTTTCCTCATTACAACTTCCTGAATTTTGTTTATCTACATAAACATTTGATAGGCTATGCCATTCACTCCAACTTGTTAAGACATGCCATGTGTAATGATGAGTGAACCCCACTGAATTCGCTTTGCATCTAGTTCAATAAAAATGTGGAAATGTTCATGAATTTCAGCAAACTCTATGAAATGAATAGAAGTTAGGGAGAAGAATAAACTGAATGAGTTTTGAGTGGATTATAATTGTGCAATGGTCTGTCAAGTGTCCCTGAGGGCTATTCTGGCCAAAAATGTTACCTGACCTGTGAGGCTGCAGTGCTCAACCGTGCCTCCCTGAGATAAATTAGGTCACATATTGGGCTGCATTGCCACTTTCTAGAGCCATCTCTGTTACAGAGAAAAGACACTTCACACAGACAAAAGTCAGAGAAATGCTGGATCAGCTGTGGTCGCACACAACTTTTATATCTCACGGTAATAACTTTAATAAGTGATTGCTTGCGTAATGCAATAAGCTTAACCAATCTGAGATGCTGTCCTCATGCAACCTTGCTCATCTGCAACAGGACAGCTCTCTACAGCAACGCTTCTCAAATTATTCACTGCGATGCCCCTTTGACTGGTACAGATGTAGAGAGATAAAATAATTTAACACTAGAAGTGCCATGATCAACGTCAATTGGTGCTTTGTTTTTTAAATATTTATTTCATTAGTGCACACAACACCCTTCTGTCCTTCCTTGACTTTGCCTAAAATGCTGCACTTTAAGTGCCCAAGTTGTTGCAACTCTGAAATTCTATTTAGAAAACATGATTAATGATTTTTCTCTTTGTTTTTTCACACAGAAGAGCCACTATTACCACCACATGCAACACCTTTAAATGTTAATACCCAGGTGAAAATTGCTGCCTCTCTCCTCTGGTTCACAAAGCAATGATGGGGATGCGTGCAACATAGAGGGATACACATTTTTTAGGAAGGATAGATGGAACAGAAAAGG
Source organism: Erpetoichthys calabaricus (assembly GCF_900747795.2). Classification (NCBI taxonomy): domain Eukaryota; kingdom Metazoa; phylum Chordata; class Cladistia; order Polypteriformes; family Polypteridae; genus Erpetoichthys; species Erpetoichthys calabaricus. The sequence continues at coordinate 53,806,342 of NC_041397.2, read as the reverse complement.
AGGTGGGGTTGCTGTTTATGTCAAACAGAATTTAAACACAAGTCCTCTTCAGTTGGGCGATGAGCCCCATCTTAGTGAGGACATGTGGCTTAGCCTGGAAAGCATTAGGGAAAGAGGCCTTATTTTAGGGGTGTGTTATAGACCACCCAATGCAGACAGTAATTTCAAAACACATTGTTTTAGTAATATTAAAAAGGTGAGTCTTCACACATTATACAGTTCACGGCAGCATGTTGTCATTATTACGATAACATGAAAAAAAGTTTCTGTTTTAGTTACGTGTTCAACATTTCTTGCCTTGCATTTCCTGTCATCCTACATTTACGCAGATCATTGTAGACATGGAACACACATGAAATGTATTTTTCCAAATAGCAATATATTATTTATCCTATACAATTCCAGACACCTAACTCCCAGATAAAGTGACTTCAACTCTGGGAATTTTGTGTCTGACTTGACTTCAGCTGCCTCAGCGGGGGATGGGACAGCAGACTGCTTGCTGTGCTGACTGACACATTTGCAAAACAAAGACGTTGATGAATATTTATGAATGCTTTATGAATATTTTCTTAGGCTTCAGGGATTCTAGTGTTAATTCCCTTTTACTTTACCTCCAACTTGACTGTTCTTTTACTACTAAAATATTGAAAGAATCTCTTAGGGTTGTCTTTTACCTTATCTGCTATGTTTCAGGCCAGTAAGCTTAACATGCATCATAGGAAAAGTAATGGAAGGAATTATTTAGGATAAGATTGAACAGTAAATGGCAAGCACTAGAGTTTTTCTGAACAATCAGTATGGGTTCAGAAGAGGGAGCTCATGTTTTACTAACATGCTGGAATTCTTTGAGGAAGCAACAAAAGCATATGATCAAAGTGTAGCTTATATTATTTATCTTGACTTTCAGAAAGTGATAAGGTGCCACTTGAGAGGTTGGGCATCAAACTAAAAGAAGTGGGAGTTCAGGATGATGTTTGTAGATGGCTGCAGAATTGGCTCACACACAGGAAGCAGAGGGTGATGGTGCGAGGAACCTTATCAGAACTGGCTGATGTTAAGAGTGGTGCTCCACAGGGGTCAGTGCTAGGGCTGCTGCTATTTTTAATATATATAAATGATTTAGATAGGAATATAAGTAACAAGCTGGTTAAGTTTGCAGATGATACAAAGCAACTTGGATTGGCAGATAATTTGGAATTCATTAAATCATTACAGAAGGACTTGGACAGCATACAGGCTTGGGCAGATTTATGGCAGATGAAATTTAATATCAATAAATGTAAAGTATTACACATTGGAAGTAAAATGTTAGGTTTGAATACACAATGGGAGATCTGAAAATCGAAAGTACACCTTATGAGAAGAATTTAGGAGTCATAGAGTCATAGACCCATTCCAGGGCTAGAGGGGATGAATTTAGAAGAAAAACTGAAAGAACTGAGCCTTTTCAGTTTAAGCAAAAGAAGATTAAGAGGTGACATGATTAAAGTGTTTAAAACATGAAGGGAATTACTACAGTGGGTTGAGACTGTTATTTTAAAATGAGTTCTCATCAAGAACACAGGGAAAACTGTAAAGGGTAAATTTCACACAATCTTTAGAAAGTTTTTCTTTACACCGATAAAAAATAGACTCTTGGAATAAGTTATCAAGTAGTGTGATAGACAGTAAGACTTTAGGGACTTTCAAAACCAGACTTGATGTTTTTTTAGAAGAATTAAGTGGGTAGGATTGGCAAGCTTTGTTTGGCTAAATGGCTTGTTCTCGTCCAGATTGTTATAATGTTCACACTTAACTGCATTTGCATATTCTTTTTACCTAAACATATTCTCTCCTACCACTGTTAGACATTATAGAATGTTTTATTCCTATATTTATATTGAAATGTTGACACATGCATTGAATTATATGCACACGCAATCAAAAGTTTGGCACTGGTAGCCAATGTTGAATCACATCTATGATTTAAAAGCAGATATGCAGTCATGCAAAGAAAACCTACTGTTTATTCTTGCATTTGCACACATTGCCATATCTGCCATTTCTGTGAAAACATTGCAAGTGAGCTGTTTTCTCTCGTGTTCTCTTTTCTGCATGCAAAAGTTATTTAAACTTTCTATACTGACAGCTTTGCTGGTATATCAGACATTTGGCACATTTTGTGCCGAACTGAAACGTGTTAAATAAGGACAAACACATCCCATTGGTGTCCCATCCAATATCAGCTGCTACAGCTCTGAGATAACCTTGCAAAGCATCATGGTGTGCTATGAAAAAATGCTTGCGTAAACTGACCACATGGCAAATTTTCAGGACAATATTCGGCAAACAAGTTCACCCGTGAACCCACCAAATCTACTGTGAAAAACACTTTGGCAGATGGTGGGGGTTGATTTGTTTTTGATCCTATTTGTTTTCGATCTATTTGTATGGAATGTTGTGTAATTTCAATAAAATCAATAAAATTAAAAAAAAATAAACACTTTGGCAGATTCGTTGATCAGCGCTAATCATGAGTTCTGTAAATGCTGGTGAAAGAATGTTGGTCCAAGCTAATATTTTTCTCTATTCTTCTATTAAATGTCTGTCTAAATGTTACAAAAGTTCTGAAAAATAGTATATCACTTTGTTTTGCTTTAGAAAAATGGCTTTCCTAAAATACTATTTAAGAAGCTTTAAATCCAGGCAAATCTAAGGTGCTCTTAATGAAAGTTCTTCACGAAACATGATATGGACCCTATAAACATTATGACAAAGCCAGAAGTTGAATAAAGAAGCTTTGTAGTATAGGAACCAGACCCGCACTCCTTCAATCTGTTAAAAGTTTTCACATTAAGTTGCATTCATTTTTCTAATATTTTATTGAATATCAAATTAAAAGAATAAACAGTTGTATTAAAAGTATTTCCAAAATTGAAAATTAATAAACTCCTAATGTAGGTAAAAGTCACTTTGGCTCATCTTTTGTGGGATCAATAATAACACCTCTTTAAGACAGGTAAAAATTTTACTAAAGATTTGTGACATGTGAAATATTAAAAACACAATATCACACACTTTCTTTGATATAGACCAGGATGTGCACTTATAAAATATCACGAAAACTATATCACTGAAAAAAAACCTCCAGAATTAGCTAATCTTTAGGGCAGTACTACATTTCCATAATGACTGTTAAAATATTGAACACTTTATTCTGTTTATCATTTTACCTAATTAGAATTATATTATAACTTCTTCAATATAGTTAAGTAAAGGTGGTGGGCATTGATGATTTAAAAACAATGACATTTAAGGAAGATAATTGTTATTGTTGGCAGTGATTTTACTGAAATTTCCATAGCAGATGCAATGTCTAATAGATCTCTTTTCTTTCTTACACAATAAAGAAGCATTTACTGAACGTCTAGATGCCCTAATGAACTGATGTAGCAAGACTGTTCCAGATTTAATTTTGCCTAGCCTAAATTTTTCTTCCAGATAAGAATTCTACAGTCCTTGGGTAGTGGGGCTCTTGATCAGAGATTCAAAGCACAGTTATAACTGCAATATTAAGGAATTTCAAAAGTTTTTACTTAATTAATTTCCCTGGACAATTCAAATACTGGGATGTTAAAGAGAAATAATAACCAAAACAGACCTAATATTCAATATGTACTATGTAATTCTTTAATGACCTCTCTATTACTCCAAAGAAAGATAGCTATGTTGCTTTGTACTGAAACTTGATCCATATGAAACATTCTGGTCAAAAGGAGGTGGCTCAGCTAAATAACCTGAGAACAGTGGGGTTGAAACAAAGTATAACCCAAGTACCAATGTGGCCTGAATGCTTCCCAAACCTCTCAGACATTAAGAAGATGTGTGCTCACAGGGTATATACTAGTTGTGTTGGACAACCCCAGGCTTATTGTCTCATGATTACATTTTTAAGCTTTACTGACTGACAATACATCCTGAAACAAGCCCAAGATATCTCAATTGAAAGGTTAGTTTTTTTTTGCCAGACCATAGTCATTTTAAAGCTGATATAATAGTTGGAACATAATAAGTTCTACAATTACGAAAGCAAAACTCACCATTTTTCAGTCATTCCTGCTAAACTCATAAAGCAGACACTAAGTTTTTGCTAGGGTCACTTTATATAACATTCTGTGTAAAGATTTCTACACTAATTCCCACTATTTATCTTTATCACAGCACTTTGTGCTGTGGCTAGTCTGATAAATTATTTATGGGATCTGACAATAATCTAGCATTATTTTCTTTGAAGGTTAATTGTTGCTTTTTGGTATTTCATATAGCATCTGAATTTACATGCTATCCTCATCTCTTGTGTGTTGCAGCCACCCCATGTTGATTTTCTTATCTGCTATAGCTATATGTAGGGAAGCACTGCATATACCATTTTTGGTACTAAGGAATTTGTATTATCCATCCATCCATCCATTATCCAACCCACTATATGCTAACTACAGGGTCACAGGGGTCTGCTGGAGCCAATCCCAGCCAACACTGGGCGCAAGGCAGGAAACAAACCCCGGGCAGGGCGCCAGCCGACCGCAGAATTTGTATTATGGAATGGCAAAATGATTCTACCTGAAGCATGCAACACTAATTCATAGCAAATTAATGGAATTCTATAACTTAGGTTTTACCCTCTACCTAGTCTCGATTGTGGCTATCCTCTCCTTTCCCGCTTCTCCTGCTTTTCCTGTAATTTTCTTGTGTTTTTTTTTTGGCCCACTCTAATCCAAATTGTATAGGCTCTCCCTGGGTCCCATTTTAACATTCACCTACCAGGTTTAAATAAACCAGTGTTTATTTGCTTTTCAACATAAGCAATCCCTGCAATCCCCATAATCTTAATTTACTTTTCCATGTTACTACTTTTCTTTTATTTACAATTATACACAGTGCTGAGAATATGTGGGACCTCTATTTTATCTGCTTTGCTCAACCATCCTCTCAGCTTCCTTTTACAACAAATAAAAAGCCTACTTTCTTCACACTACTGCATAAGGCAACATATAAACACCTTACCTTAACTTTATCTTTGGTCAGAAACTTCTCTGTTCCTCCACCACTCTTACCTAAAATGCCATCTTCAGTAATACCAGACATTGCTCCAGAAACACTAATTATCAACAAATAAACATCTTTTCTTAGCCTTTACCATACTACCCATAAATTCTATTTGAAAGTTTTACAACCTGAAACCTGCCACTTACATCCCTTAGGTGTCCATGGCTAATACCACAGCATATTTAGTCTCATGCTGCATACATAAGCTATGCAATTTTTTGGAAGTCCAACTTGTGACATCACACCCCCGCCCCCTATTTTATCCTGTTGACATGAATTTCCTGTCAGAATCTTGAAAAAGGTGCAAGGTCGCTTTTGAATTTTTTACTGAGTTCACACAAAAAGCAATTAGAGAAAAGTTATACTTTATTTTGTGAAAATAAAAATAAACCTAAATATTTTAAGTTCGGGCGGCATGGTGGCGCAGTGGTAGCGCTGCTGCCTCACAGTTAGGAGACCTGGGTTCGCTTCCCAGGTCCTCCCTACGTGGAGTTTGCATGTTCTCCCCGTGTCTGCGTGGGTTTCCTCCAGGCGCTCCGGTTTCCTCCCGCAGTCCAAAGACATGCAGGTTAGGTGGATTGGCGATTCTAAATTGGCCCTAGTGTGTGGGTGTGTTTGTGTGTGTCCTGCGGTGGGTTGGCACCCTGCCCGGGATTGGTTGCTGCCTTGTGCCCTGTGTTGGCTGGGATTGGCTCCAGCAGACCCCCATGACCCTGTGTTCGTATTCAGTGAGTTGGAAAATGGATGGATGGATATTTTAAATTCTGTTTGTCCTGTGGTGGACGGCCACTACCCTTGTCCGGCCGGGACACCTCTTCCTTGTATGGTCCGGGGGAACAAGCATGGACAGAGCATTACCTCCACCAGAACGGTAGATGGCAGCCCCCCCTGGGTGGCAGCAGTGCGTCAGACTCCCGCAGGGCTTCATGGGAGATGGAGTTGGATACAGCCCTGCTGGGATCTGGAGGTGCAACCAGGGGGCACTGCAGCTGTTCCTGAGCCCATGTGGGTGGTTCTTCCACCACACCCGGAAGTGCAGCCAGAAGACTTATATAAGGGGCCAGCAGAGAATACTGTACTCGGTGAGCCAGAGTCGGGAGGAGGGAAACAAAGCTTGCCAAGGAGGAGTAAAGGAGAATAAGTAAGAGAAGAAAGAAAAAGTATTATGTTTGCTTTGTGCTTGAGACTGTGTTGTGCCTATGGGAAACGAGGAAGGCGTTTTCCACGTGGTGAAGTAAAAACCTTGTGCTTTTTATCAGTGTGCCTCCTGCATTTGTTTATGTCGGGATAAGCGCTGGTATAGCGCCATTTGACTGGCAAGGATTTGTTTCAAATACTAAGCCGATATATGAACCTTCATGTAACTGCCCAAAAACACAGCCAAATGTGACAATTATCTTGTGTTTTATAAATATATGTAGTTCTGCATGTGCTGTGAAGTAATTCAAATTCAATTTTAAATCCTCATCCTAAGCCACCGAAGATTTGTGGTATGAACACTGGCCACTGTGTCACATTTTAACATATCTAAAGCAAATAACTGGATGAAAACTGACACTTCATTAATATATTTCAGTTACTGGACTACATGAAGCAAGTGAGCCCTGCAAAATAGCAGCGTACAGGTATGTTAGTTTCTTGCCTTATGCCCAGTGCTGCTGGGATAATAATAATGCAAGTATGTTTACTTCAATAAAGTAAGTATTGTGTTAATTAACACATTGCTTTAAAAAGATATCAGACCACATTTCTCTCAATGCATCATCCTTTCTGCTCAATTGATTGTGCTGCTGAGCTTATCACTGTATGTAAATTCTGTTCATCAACATAAATTTAGCAATTACTAAAATACACAGACAAACTATTTCTAGCTGGAGAAGGAATAATGTGATTGCCTGAGCATTTACCTCAGTAAATTGATCTTTGTGAACGCTTCCAGTGTTTTCAATCCGTGGCTTCTGGAAACTTTGCAGAGCTAACAGGGTGCAATGAATATGTGCAAACTGCGAAATCCTTAACTGTAGAGCCAGTCAAGTGTTTACATGGCCAAATAACCAAGTTAATCATACAGAAATCTATGGGCATTAGCCTGGTTTCTCAGAGACTAATATCTTAGTTTTTTTAACTGGAATAACATGGCATTTTAGAAACCAGGTTTCTGTGAATAACTGGGTTATTAATGCATATGTAAACTCACTCATTGTCTCATGCCTCACACGAGGTTAAGCTTCTCTGTCTAGGAAGTCTTGCTGTGAAACTCCTTCCTGCTTCACACTAAAAATCCCCTGAGCATGTGTGGCGGGCGGCCGGGTCCCATGTCCGGTTGGGACGCCCCTTCTACTTATGTTCCGGAGGAGCAACCATGGGCCCCTCAGTACCTCTCCCGGGACGCTTGGTGGCAGCCTCCCTAGCTGACGATGGTGCCTCAGTTTCCCGCAGGGCTCCATGGGAGATGGAGTTCTCCACAGCCCTGTTGGGATCTGGGGTGGCCACCAGGGGGTGCTGCATGGGACCCTGAGCTGGCCTGGACAACTATACAGCCCCACCCGGAAGTGCAATTAGAAACAGGTGATCAAGCACCTGGAGCACTTCCAGGTGGGCTATAAAAAGGGCCAGCAACCACCACTCAGGAGACAGAATTGGGAGGAAGAGGACGAGGTTGCCAAGGAGGAGTGGTGGCGCCAAATGGGAGCGTATTTGTGGTTTTGATTTGTGCTTACTAGGACTGTGTTGTGGCTGGGGGGTTCACGGGGAAGACGTGCCCTCCAGCTGAAGAAAATAAAGTCTTTGGTTGGATTTTACACATGCCTTTGTGTCAGTCTGTGCCATGTCGGGTGCTATACAGCGTCCTTATCACACATGTCATGAGTAACAACAGGGTATCAACATTTTATAAATTGTTACATATGACACTATCTGTACTTCTGGTCAAGATAGCATAAATTAAGCTCAAGAAGTCCATCTACTCAGTGCTTCAAATCTTGGATGTTTGCTGTCCTTTGATAATGTTCTTTTCTGCTCATTTTATTCTACTTTGTTCTTAGCCTTTTTCATTTACCCAACACAGATTTTTTATCTATCCCAAAGACACACAATGCAACTCTTAGTGTACCCCCTTTCACTCTGCTAAGTCCTGTTCTTTGTTTCTAAAACTATTCTTAGAATCTGCCCGTAAGATTCACATGCCTCACATGGATTCATGATTCACATGGAACTATTCAACTACTGCCTGAAAAACAAACTTTTTTTCTTGGTATTTTAGTTATTCTTCCTAGATGTCTTTCTTATCACAGGAATAATGAATCTTTACAGCACTTTCAGTGTTTTTAAACAGGTTCCTATTTTTCTTGGTTTTTTAGTTATTCTTCCTAAATGTCTTTCTTATCACAGGAATAATGAATCTTTACAGCATTTTAAACCTGCATTTGATGCTTTTAAATGTAGCAAAGACTGCACCCAAAAGTAAACTTACTAGCAAAAAAGGAGGTTTGGAAGCATAAAAGTCAATTTACCAATGTTAAAGCTCATTGTCTAGTATACACTTGTTCATAAATTTCTGTTTATAATATTATGTTATTTACTCATTTAACAATGAATATAATGTAGAAATTGAGAAACCCAAGAATGTACAGTAGAACTATAATAAAGTCAGATTGATGTGTCTCTGTTTGTGGGCTATTTTTCTCTCAGGTTGTTTAGTATAAAACTACAGAAGACTATATATTGGCAGCCATCTAATGTTCAACATCTGTAACAGTTTTACAACATCTGTGTGTGTTGACTGTGTTTTCAACATGGGTGTAACTGCTATCACACCCTTTTTTATAGTAGATTATATGATTTTTTTTTTCCCCAGAGAGGATGATGTAAAAATGAATGACCAGTAATGTGAAGTGTGTAGTAATAAAAATATCAATTTAGCTAAATACTGTAAAAATAAAATTGTCTAAGTAAAAATGTATATTAAGGTAATGACTGTGCTGTTCTTGTTTTGACTTACAAAAGTTATGTTATGAGTAAGTGCTTCTAAAAACACTGTCAGTTATTTCAGCCATTTACTGGTAGTCATTTTGGGTCAATATCGTGACACATAGATAAATGTCCGTTTCAAGATACATTACTTTACTAATGTTTTGACATCTGGAACTGATTTAGGTACAGGGTATAATAAACAATATTTGAAATGTATTAAAAACATGCACAAACTTTGAAATTTTGAAGTATCCTATGTCTATAAATTCAGTCATAGGGGTAGAACCTATCAAACCAGAAACAAGTGCAAGGAATACATCCAAGATAGGAAATAAGTTCATCACAGGGTGCACAAAATACAGCAACACAAAGAAATTACTGTAGGAAATCACTTCACCCTTATTTTATTTTTAAGAGATTAAATATTACAGGTGCTGGTCATAAAATTAGAATATCATGATAAAGTTGATTTATTTCAGTAATTCCATTCAAAAAGTGAAACTTGTATATTAGATTAATTCATTACACACAGACTGATGTATTTCAAATGTTTATTTCTTTTAATGTTGATGATTATAACTGACAACTAATGAAAGTCCCAAATTCAGTATCTCGGAAAATTAGAATATCAATTAAGACCAATGCAAAAAATGGATTTTTAGAAATGTTGGCCAACTGAAAGGTATGAACATGAAAAGTATGAGCATGTACAGCACTCAATATTTAGTTGGGGCTCCTTTGGCCTGGATTACTGCAGCAATGCGGCGTGGCATGGAGTCGATCAGTCTGTGGCACTGCTCAGGTGTTATGAGAGCCCATGTTGCTCTGATAGTGGGCTTCAGCTCTTCTGAATTGTTGGGTCTGGCGTATTGCATCTTCCTCTTCACAATACCCCATACATTTTCTATGGGGTTAAGGTCAGGCGAGCTTGCTGGCCATAATCATCAACATTAAAAGAAATAAACATTTGAAATACATCAGTCTGTGTGTAATGAATGAATCTAATATACAAGTTTCACTTTTTGAATGGAATTACTGAAATAAATCAACTTTGTCACGATATTCTAATTTTATGACCAGCACCTGTATGCGCTGAATTAGTCCTTTAGGTAACATGAGCATTATAGTTCAAAGTATTATAAAATCAAGAAAAAAATAATTAACTAAATGAATTACATTATATAGAAAGAAATAAGCAAAAGTAATGATGCACAGTAAAATTAACATGACAGTATGAGTATTTTGAGGTGGTTAGATACTCTTTTTTGTAACACTACAATTAAAAAACATTTCCATCTATTTGAAAATAAATTCAGATTTCAGCGACTTCTTGCTAATACTTAATAAAAACAACAGCTTCATAACATTAGAAAAAAGTTTCCAAATTCTGTCCTTAAAATGAAACAATCTTAATGAATGTCCCTCCTGTATAGTGTTTTCACTTATAAACTGTGTGAATAATCATCCACTCCAAGAAGGTATTAAATAAAATAAAAAAAAATACATTTTTACATATGTTTCAGTCATTGTTGTAATGACTTGGTTAACTATATATGTACGATGAACAGAGTAAAAGGGTTTCAATACAAATGGCTTGTATGGTAAAATGAAGGTTTCTATTTGTCTTGAAGTCTATTATGGCATTAATAGATTTCTCTTAAAGTACATGTGATTAAGACCCTAGAGCAGAGCTTTGTTCATAGTATTTACTTGCTGTATACTTTTCAGAACATAAATAAGTGAAAAAGTAATATTTATAAACATGTAACCTCCTATCTGGAAAGATAAGTTTCTACAGAAGATGATAACCTATTTGAACATTACACTGCCAGATGGGCAAACGGTGTGCAATGACTATCATTGCTATTTAGTCCATCCAAAGAATTAGCGATGCCTTTAGATATGATAAGGTAAAAGAATACATCTTACCTTTTTGAATACCGCAGATCAAAAGTATGCAAATAATGCTAATATAATGAAATACATTCCTTCCATTTAAAGTCCCGGTAAAAATTACAGGAGATGCCATCCTGCAAAACAAACAAGGCATAGTGTCAATCTTTAAATTGCTATTTATTTGTTTCATTCAATTTAATAATAAAACAATTTATTAATATTACACCTCAACCTATAATTTGAGTTTGCATTAAATGAGTACAGTAAGAAAAATGTGCACAAGGACTAACATTCACCCATCCATATAGTTTGCAGCCCTGGCACTCCCCATTAGCTGAACATAAGGATATACAGTGCTTTACAATCAGATTCAGACTTCCTTTTTGTAATTAAAATAATGTAAACTTTAATTCAGTAAATTGTAACCAAACCCAATAATGTAATACAGACCGAATGCCACTAACAATCTAATCTAAGGGGTACTAATTACGCACATATAAATTTTTTTCAGGTTATCATTAGTAGAGCAGAAAGGTTACAATCCATGGGAATAAGCTACAGTAATCGTTGTACCCCATACTTTAAATGACTGCAGACAAGTGACTCTGGCATCACTGGTTATGAAGTCATTTAAAAAAACTTACAGTAGGAAGCAGATGGCGAAAATTTATGTTTTATTGATACATGTAAGCATCCCTAACAGTCTAATAAAGAGACAAACAACACTATCGACACTTTGTTTCATCTTTTGTATAGCCATTTGGAGGGCATCAAGTCTACTACATGGCTGCTGTTTGTAGATTTCTCATTCAATTTAAATGTCATCTAGCTCCACCTCCTTGCAGGGAGGCTTATTAAAGATTTTCATTTGGACTTTAATTTGGTAGGCTGATTATTGTTTTTAACAGACAGGATTCAAAGAGTGAAAGTAAATTGTTATCCATCCATCCATTTTCCAACCCGCTGAATCCAAACACAGGGTCACGGGGGTCTGCTGGAGCCAATCCCAGCCAACACAGGGCAGGAACCAACCCCCGGGCAGGGTGCCAACCCACCGCAGGACAGTAAATTGTAATTTGTTTGTCATTCTGTCCTCATCCACAGGGTGCCAGCACTAGTGTGTACTTTCATATCTTTTGCACATTCTATGCACTAATGGCTGTCACAACAAATTTGAATTTTGAGTCATTCTGGTAATAACTTGGTGATTAGAAGCCTATTTAATGAGAATGAAATATGTTATGGTCTAGTGGTAGATGATTTTGCTAACAGCTGTGCTGTGATGAGTCTTTTCTACAACTAAACATCACAAAACATCACAAAAATGAAGGGTCTAATAATTGATTTTAGAAGAAACACTATAAGAAACAATCAAATAACAGGCAAGGGTGACTAATGAAAGTTATAAATATCTTGAGACAGTCATAGACTCAACTGACCTTTAATCCAAGTACAAAAGCAGTCTGCAAAATGGAACCATAGCACCTTTATTGTCAAAGGAAGTGGAGTCTTTTTAGTGTGAATTCTAACATTATGTTAGTTTTTTTTTAATCCTGTATCGAGTCTGTCCTTAACTTGTATTCTGCTGTCTTGGTTTGGATGTCTTAATGTTAGCAACAAAATAAGATAAATCAAATTGCACAACCTGCGGTGGGTTGGCACCCTGCCCGGGATTGTTTCCTGCCTTGTGCCCTGTGTTGGCTGGAATTGGCTCCAGCAGACCCCCGTGACCCTGTGTTCGGATTCAGCGGGTTGGGAAATGGATGGATGGATGGAAATTGCACAACAGAACTCACTTACTACATTTACAATTCCAGTTGTTGCCATCAGGTCACAGATTTAATATTCTGATGATAAAAAGCAACCGGATAAAATACTTCTTCCTCCCACCTGCTGTTAATCTTCTAATTATGTTTTTCACAGACTTAAATTATGGGCTAATTACTTAACATTCGTGGCTATCATTATTCAAGTCTTAATATTGGTTTAATTTTTTAATGCAATGAACTAATGTTATATGCTCACCACAACATTTTATTTATTTTTAGAAAGTTTATGGTTGATATCTGAGCTCTTGCTGTGCTTTAATGTGATGGCTTGGTTTCTCTATAAAAATCTGCTGCCAAACAACATTTATGTCTTGAGTCAAACAACTTAAATTAATTTTATTTGAAGAACTCTCCCTCCACCGAATGCAGTAGATAGTGAGGAATCCTTTGATAGCTAATAACTGTAACAAAGCCAGTCCAGTACACCTTTGTGCTCACAACAATCCTCCTGAAAACAAAACTATCTGACAGACTTTTAGATTTTTAATTTACTCAATTCAAGTAACTTCTCTTCTTGAAGTCGCTTTCATTTATAAGCTATAAAGGCATTATATGCCTTCTCTTTATTCTGTAGTGGTTTTAATTTCTACATCTATATATAAATCTACATCTACATCCATTCTACATTTATATATATAAATAGAAAGTCAGTATGTGTGTCTGTTCCTTATACAAGCCTAAACCTTTGCACAGTTACTCTCTAGGCCCTTATAGACAAGACAGGCTATCATGAAACTTGGACACAATCCTCCCATGATTTCATCCTCTTGATACATGAAAAATGTAGGCATTGTATTGGGGGTCAGTACTTATTTTTGCTTTTTGAAAATTGACCACTATTTCATTAGTACTAGGGTGTTGTACCATGTTAGCCATTATGAATATAGTGAAAAGTCAAGCAAAATGACACCTTTTATTGGCTAACTTAAAAGATTACAATCTGCATAATAATGTTTCTAAAGGTTTCCTTGAGTACTGATTGTTAACATATGGATGTAGGTGTCATTCAGGTCATTGATGTTTCTGTCTTCGACGCTTCTGGGCACTTCAGCCCACTTCACATGACGCTAAAAGCTTTGGGACACTCGGTGATGGGGGTATATAAGCCAGCTCCTCCTACCAGATCCCAGTTCAGTTTACTTCAGAGTTCATAGCTCATCAAGCGATACCCCACTGGGAACTGCAAGTCTGCGATCTTCAGGCCTCATCGAATATGCAACTGTTATTCACAACAACTGTGTTTCGAAGTTGAAAATGTTTTAGTTTAGTTTAATTTTGAGGCAGTTTGTATTTGTTGGTAGTAACTTCAGATTGACTTAAAATAAAATTTTAAAGTTCTGTCAATTTTTTCCAGAATAAAAGTATCATCTTTAAATCATATTCTTGAGTTTGCCATTTCCAGGCACCTGTCACTTGATGAGCTATGAACTCTAATGTAAACATACCGTCATCTGACATTTAAGAGTTACTTTTCCAGACTACAAAATTGAAGTGCTAATAATTTCTAAAATTACACTGAAAAAGCAAAACTCTATTGGAGAAATTAATCCAAAATCCAAGAAAAAGAAATTTGTACTAGCAGCTATTACACCACAACAGCATGAAGCCCAACTTGAGCAAAGTCAAATAAGAACAAAAACAACTCAGCAGCATGAAGCCTAACTTGAAATCAATTGTATACGACATGCCAAATCAAGGAAAACTTTTATGCGACATTTAATTGTAATCAAATTACAATTACCAAACTCATCTGATAGTGTGTATTTTATCCAGTTGAGCTCCTAAATTCTTTGAAAGCAGCTGGAATGGCACCACACAGCCAGGTTAATTTTAAAAACTGGATCACCAATAATGCTACTGCGTAATGTTAACTCACCGAAAATACACAATGAAATGGGAAGGAATTCATGTCAGACATGGTAGAGACGACAATTTTAACTGACAATGATAAAGGTTCTGTTCATTCTATGAATTCCTGCAATACACACTGACATGCCTTTCAGTTTTAGGCAACTCCAATATCCAGGGTCTTGCATTTCCTATGACTATAAATAAGACTCGAAGACAGTAGCTCAGGGTAGCAGGCATTAACTTAGAAAGTCCATGGTTTTCCCATGTTGCTTCCTCCAGAGTGGGCATGTCAAAACATTTTACAGTAAAAAACAAAAATATTGTATATTGCAAAGCATTAGATTAATTAATTAGCCATATTCCAATAATACATGTATGTTATTAGTATATAAGATCAAAATTATACACTATATGAATTTGTAAATTAAGTATCACTGATTGAATTTGATTTTGTTATTGTTATTTTTTTATTGGTTTTGTAGTGGTTTTAATTAATAGGGACATGCACAAAATGTAGACACTGTATTGATTCTGTACTGTTTTCATTTTTTTTATTCCCTTTTTTACAAGTTAAGACTTTTTGAAGTACTGGCATGAGACTTGCCAGTTGAGAGCAGCTTACTAATTAAGGCAGAACCAGGTATGGGACAAACACACTATAGTGTCCTCAGAAATTCAGACCTAATCTGATACAATCCCAGCTCTCCATGGCTGGGAAGCTGCTATGGGTCTGCAGTGTGCGGTGCTGACACATCTGTACCTGTTCAAAGTCTGTAATGGAAAAAGTGGCTTAAAAATGGATGGATGGGTATGCCATCAGCTCTGTTATGAGACATGCATGAAATTATAAAAATAAGTTAAAAATGTTTTTGTAAGTAATTCTGTTTCTCCAGTTTTTAAAAGTTTTTATATTACTTCTGTTATATTCACATTTTCATATAGTGGTTAGCATTACAGCCTCACATCTCCAAGAATTTCATCAAAAGTTCAGCCTAGTCATTCTTTGTACAGAGTTAGTATATACATATCACATTTGAACTGACTTTAACTAGTAAATGTGTGTTAAAACATATAATTATTTTAAATTCAGTAATGACCCCTGATATCTTACACATTACAGCATCCCAGTTAAATCTGTCAGCATCCTTTCAGCTGAAGTTCTAGGTACTACAGGTGTAGACACCTTACTGTTTTTAGAATGATTTTAAAATGGCTTTAGTTTTCTTTTTTTCTCAATCTCTAAAATTAAATAGAGCCTACATTTATAGTGTGTTTTGTATTGGTCTGTGTCTAAAATAGCAACTGTAACATTAAAAAAAAATAGCTGGCAGACAGACTCATTATGAAATAATGGAAAATGCACTCTAATCCTAGTCTCTGGTAGCCATACTAGAAGCATTACCTCCCCCTTATGACTAATAACTTCAAGAATGTTTCAACAAAGACAGTATACAGCAGCTAAAATAGTGATATTTATTTTTACTGTTAAATTTTTATTCTTAACAGGTACACTTATGAATTTAAACACATTTTTTTTGTAAACTGCCTTGAGCAAAGGTATTTGTGAAATAAATTATTTATATAGTAGACACACTTTGATAATAATGAAAACAATAATATGTAGGACACTGTTGATTGTCCATGTCCATTCATCAGTTTGGAAGATCTGAGCCGATCCTAGATGTAATCCCACTCTCACCTTGAACCAGGCTGTCATTCCTACTGCACACCTCACTGTAGTCACACTGTCTTCATACATATCCTGCACCACCCTCACATAAATTTTCTGTTACTTCCTCATACAGCATCATAACTCCTCTCTTGGCAATCTGTCATACGCATTAGATGTATGACATGTTATTAGAATTAATACTTTGAATTGAGATTTAATAGGTTCTCACTAAACCTGAATGTAATATTTTCATATTAAAAGATTACATTCCGATGCAGTTGAGAACTAAGGTAACCACAAAGTGAATTTTAACCTTTAAAGCAGCATTTCCCAACCTTTTCTATGCCCCATACCCCTTATCGATATTTGATTTATGTTCACACACCCAACAAAAGTAATATCACATTAGAAAAATTTCTAATTTTTAAAACCACAAATTGAACCACATACATTACTGTGTGTGAGAAATTCAACAAAAAATAAGCTTTTAACTCTCTGCCTAAAATTTAAATATACTGTAAATAGAGCAATTTACCTTTATACAGTACATCTCTGTGATCTTGTAACTGTGTCCCCTGTGAATCTTAGGCACTTGATTGACAATCCAGGGGCATCAAGTGCCACAAGAAATCAGCGATCAGTGATGAAGGGGTTTGGGGAATTAGAGACCCCTGTGAAGCAACAGGTGCTGGTACTTCGCTAAGCAATGAAACACAGTCGACAAGCTTTGTCCCCCAATAACACCTGAACTGCAATTCAAAAATGGCTGCATCAACCCTTAAAAAGGGCTGAGTGTAAGCAGCAGGTGTTGCATCCAATTCAGTCCCCCTTGTAAGCAGCAAAAAATGTGAATCAAACCTCGAGATCATTGACGTTACATGATCAGGGATTACACAGATATAAATTCTACACCCATCATTGTGAGGTCCAAATTCCATATAATTCTCATAAAAAAAAGATGTTTGACTTTACAAATGCTCCGTCGACAGCAAGGAACCCATGAGAACGAGCATTTCTGCAGTTCATTCAAAGTCTTTTCATATCATAGAACAGGAGCACTAACTTAAAAGTGGCCTACAAATGACTGCAAGAGACAGACTGTACCATAATAAAATCAGACAACACACCTCACTCAATTTAGGTGAATTGTGAAGCAGGCTTCCTCTTTGTCGAACCCTCTGAAATGTCATCTCGCACCCCAGGATGGGAACAACACTTTAAAGTATTGTTCAGAGTTTCCCATTAGATGCTAAATATTAAATTGGAGGCAATTGAATTCAGTGACACAGACATTTAAAACAGGGCTATTAAAGACTTTTCTCTGACACATAAAATAAAAGTTTGACATGCCCAAGTCTAAATTACTATCTTCAGGTAAGAAAACGTCTTTTGTGACTGCATTGGTAGGTTTGTCTTTAATTTACAGCAGGTTTTTCAACTTTGTTCTTAAGGAGCTGAACTAAATCTGCCTAAGGGAATGACTTGAAGTGAATGGAATGTTTACGTCTTGCGTAAGCACAGGCCAAATTTATACATTTTGTATTTTGTTTTTTGCCCATGCTAACATGGAATGCACTCGGGTCCCAATACTGGTGGTTCATAAGGTGGTGGGTACAGCAATGAGCTGTATCAGTGCACGCTCACAACCTCTCTCTCTCTAATGCTATTTTAATGTCAAATAAGAAGAGGAAACATTCTATAGGTGTACACCCATTCATTTCCCAATTACACTTGGTCCACAGCTGCGTAAAATAAGATCCTGTAACTGTATTTTTTTGCATTTTTGTAGACCTTGTAATTTCAATTAAATCCATCCATCCATCCATTTTCCAACCCGCGGAATCCGAACACAGGGTCACGGGGGTCTGCTGGAGCCAATCCCAGCCAACACAGGGCACAAGGCAGGAACCAATCCTGGGCAGGGTGCCAACCCACCGCAGGACACACACAAACACACCCACACACTAGGGCCAATTTAGAATCGCCAATCCACCTAACCTGCATGTCTTTGGACTGTGGGAGGAAACCGGAGCGCCCGGAGGAAACCCACGCAGACACGGGGAGAACATGCAAACTCCACGCAGGGAGGAGCCGGGAAGTGAACCCGGGTCCCCAGGTCTCCCAACTGCGAGGCAGCAGCGCTACCCACTGCGCCACCATGCCGCCCTCAATTAAATCTTATACATTTTAATTTTTGCTTCCTGTTTAATAATCTGCATGGAGTGAAAGTATTAAAGCGTATAGGAAAGTTCTCTACAAAAGCACAACTCTAATTAGTATTACAGACTATATTAATAACTCAGTTTTATTAAGAACACTGCATAACCTAACAGATAATAAATCAAAACTGATGTATATAATATACATTATTATTAGCAGAAATGAGTTTATGAATTTCTTTAATAATAAACTCCATAAAATCTGCTTCTGGATCTAGTAACATTGTATCATATAATGTCACTTTGTGCAATTTCCAAAGTGGCCACCAGGGGGTGCACCAGCTCCCCAAACCCTACACAGTCAGACACCAGGCACAAGCCCATCAGTACACACGTTTTAGAGGAAAGGAAAGGAGATATGTTTGAGTTCCAAAATCAAACGTACTATCTGTCATTAGGCTCAGTTCACTTGAAGTGAAAAATTAACTTTTGCTAGTTGCACAAACAATGTTGGATAATTGTTGCATTTTTATTAAATGTTAATGTGGCTAATTCATTCAAAGTACCCACTGTTTAATTTTTGTTAAAGAAATTTTTGTTAAAGTGTCCATGAGAATTTCAAAATGATCTTTTCTTTCAAAGTTTTGCCAAAAAATGTAATTTTACAACTTTATGTGTTTAAAACGAATGTAACCATCAGTCATTCTGCTTTTACCCCTTTTAAATCTGCTTTCTCCTCTTAAAACATATTGCAAACGTTAAAGAGGTTTCATAAAATATCTTAAAAATATAGTTCATGTGTTGGTTTCTGTTGTAATACTTATTGTTTAGGTTTTTGAAATTGTTCACTTAAAACTCTCCACATAATTCAAAACAAATCACAAAGAGGCATAACTAGAATTAAGAAATATGACCATAGATGGTTCAGTATGTTTAAAGATGGTTTCAAAATCCTCCTTTCCAAAAACAAAGCTGTAAATGATTTTATCTCTCAAACCTGAGCTTCTGAATGCCTATTCCCCAGAACAGACATTTCAGTCTCAAAATTTAGTTCAGTATAAAATTGCATTGGGTAATAAAAACAGAATAAGATTCAGTGCCTTTAGCTATGGAGCAATAGAATGAGCTAATTACCAATATTCCAGAACCCTGACTGATTTTAATCAAGACAAAAAAACTTTTATTTTATAGAATTATCTTTTTAGAGCTGTTGCTGAGGCTGCTCGAACTGCTTTCTTAAATTACTGTAATAATTTTAAATGCACACTACTAACTTTTAAAAAAAAAAAAAAATTATTTACTGTTCTTCATTATGTAAAGCACTTTGAGCTACTTTTTTGTATGAAAATGTGCTATACAAATAAATGTTGTTATTATTATTATTATTATTATTATTATTATTATTATTATTATTATTATTATTATTATAACTCTTCTCTATTTTGTTTCTCTTCTCTTATTCTCTGTATGTGTGCTTCCACTTGGTCTGTCTTGGATTTGTTGTGGTATCACAAATAATGGTTAATTTTATTCATCTGAAATTTCTGTCATTTGCCAATAAAATAATCAATTTTAGAAAATGGCTGACCTAGAACAAGTAAAATATGGGCTTAAAAAATAAAACACCCTGTATATATGTACATATTATAGTTTACATGAGGTGCTCTCAAAAAATAAAACTCTCTGAAATCTTGAATTATGTGAAGGAGAGAATAAACAATAAACAAGAAAGGGTACATAGAAGGACTAACCAAAAGTAAACTAATACCTTGAATTTATCAAACTGAGGAACTTTACTAAATTTTCACCTTTCACCAGCTGACCTGATCTTCTTCCTGTAGCCCTAGAACATTCATTTTTAGGGCAATATCTATTAGCATGCATTCTCACAACCCAAGCCAAGTCAAGTCAAGTTTATTTTCTTGTGTTTTACAATGAAATCTGTACTTGCATGTCTCCACAGAAAAAATAAAAAACAATAACAAAAAATAAACAAATAAACAAAAACTACACAGTACTTATTATGCAATGTATAAATATAATTATACATACATATATGCAATATGGATTTGCAGGTATTAATTATTAAGTTTTTTACATAATATTTGTTCTTATGATTGACTCTTCAGCATCTTTACAAATTGTGGGTAGAATCTATCCCTAAATCTACTGGAGCGAGTGCAAATGGCCCTATACCGTTTTCCAGAATGGAAGAGTCAAAAACACAGCTGTACAGGATGGCTGGGGTCTTTAATGACACTGCTTGCCTTTTTAAGACAGCAAGTGTTGTATGTGTTGCTATACTCTGTGCCACATTTACCACCGCTTACAGTGATTTACAATTTTGAACTGAGTAGGTGCCATACCAGAATGTTTTACAGCCAGTGACGATGGAATTAGCTGTGCACCTGAGAACAGACAGATAAATGCAAGCTGTCCTCAAAGGTCTGAGAAAGCACAGGCATTGGTGAGCCTTTCTGACATGAGCCAAAATATGCTGTGCCCAGTTCAACTAGTCAGTGATAGCCATTCCAAGAACTGTGAAACTGCTCACTCTTTCAACAGCATCCAGGTCAGTCAGGCTGGGGAGCCTGCACTGATGCAGCGCATTGCCGCACCCACCACAAATCAAAACAGCTCGGGATCCCGATTGGCAACTCCCAAGGCAGACAGGCAGTCAAGTCCCACCATCCAGAAATGACCATCTATCTGCCACAGCCAGGTGTCACATGGGCATCCCCTGGGCCTGGTCTAGCCACTTGGGCCCTCACTGAGTCGGATCACCCTCAGGGAATCGCGCCATATGACCATAGTGACATAACTGACTCTCCCTCAAAATGCAGGTAATATGTCTCATTCAGGAATATGTGAGCAACCGCTCATTCAACACAACATCAAACCAGCCATAACCAAGGATGCTCCAATGAGACACAGTGCCGAAGGAATTCAGTCTTTGTCTCAGGTCACTGCATAGCATTCATGTCTTGCAAACAACATCACCTCCAGTATAAACAGAAATGTGGTGAACCTTCTCCATTCCAAAGTATGTAGAAGAATGTATGCTCTTGTATGTGTCTCTTCAGGGTTTATATATTGCTCGGTTAACTTTAAACCCTATCACAAAGAAAATATATGTAGTTGTTTAACAATAAGTAATGAACTGCATTTTAAATATGTTAAATAGTTTCATACTAGTTATTTTCTTTAAGTATTGGCCTAATCTGTATCTTTATATGTACTTATTAAGTATAACATACTTATAAAATAAACTGTTAAATGTCTGCTCACTAAGGGTCACCAGATATGACCTAACTCTTTTTATTATGAACTAAGAAGTATGATATTAATTTATGGAATGGCCAGAGTGTGGGGGAAGATTTTAAGCTATAAAGGGTGTGCACTGTGTGAACTGAACATTCAGAACATAAAGTTCTGAATCAGCATTAATGTTATTAAAGACCTCCTTAAATTAAAATATTGTGGCTTCTTTTCTTCCACAAGTATATATCCATCTCCTTGGTTTTGCTGACATTAAGGGTGAGATTGTTGTCCTGATACCACTGAGTCATAAGGGAGATGTCTTTTCTGTAAGGTATCTGATCATTGCTGGTTATCAGCCCCTATAACAATGGCATCATCAGAAAACTTAATGATGGAGTTGGAGCTATCTCTGCCACATATTTTGAGGTAAACAAGGAATACAGAAGGAGGGCGCAAAACACAAATGTGAGCAAAAAATATTACATTTTTAATTGTGTGCAAGTTGATTGAACGTTAAGATTTCATCTTTTTAAATATCCAGACAGAATTGGGGGCTACTTTACAATAGAAATGTTGAACTGCATGATGTCTTTAAAAACTTAAAAAGAGAGAAGCAGCCCAAACTTCCTATTAATATACAGTACTAACACTTCTGAATGCTAGGAGTATAATTCCAGAAGGATTAGAATGTGCACAGACCCCCATATGTTGTTATACTTTAGAGCTTTTTTAGGTTTTGTGGATGAGTGATTTGATAGCTAGTGTCATGTAGTTGACCCAACTAAAGAGGTTTACCATCTTGATATCTAGAAGCTGCACTCTTTGTAATTTAAGTGCTGAAAACTAGCACTTCCAGAGTTTCAGTTACTGTCTTGCCTTGTATTTATGTAAAATATGGCACATGGGTAAGTAAAATCTATTTATTCATTAGTCTTCTGAACTCACTTATCCAATTCAGGATCATTGGGTTCTGAAAATAATGAGGCAAGGCAGTTCATTGCATAATTTAAGCAAGAAAATACACTGCTATGCAGGAAAGTATTTAGCAGCAGACTAAGTATTGTCAAGGGATAAGCCAGCATCTAAATAACCAGATAGGAATCCTTCAAAACTGATGATCAAAGCACCAAAACACTAAATAAGAATCAAAGTTGAAAAAATGTTCTTCTTCAGATGTTGTGGTCACCATCACATGAGCCAAATTTCAATCTATTAACAAAATTGATTGTATAAAATATACATTTGTGTTAAAATATTGTCTGAAATATTGTCTGACTATGCCACAATTATGCTTTCTGAAGGAATGTTACATAATGGAATTTCATGAAGATACTACAGATAATTTTAAAAAATACAAACAGACAGTTTTGGACCTCACAGAACATGCAGTATAACAGAAATGCATAATACAGCTCCATAACCATAGTCCCAGTTTACATGATTTTTTTTCTTCCTTATAAGATTTTAATGGCAAAATTGGACTAATTTGTAACAAATACCTGGCAAGTACCTTGTGGTATCACATCCATTGGTACTGGCAAGGAGTACAATATGAATTCAAGACAAAATAATATTGGACTCAAAGACACTTTCTTAAATAAAAATACAGGTAGCAAACTAGAGCATATATGAACAAACCATAGCTTTACAAAGCACAGAAGAGTGGAACAGTTTGACAGCTGGAAACAAATAACTACTTAATTCATCAAAAAAGTATGAACTGTAAATTTTGATCATAGCTTCTTAGGAGATGACAAATTGTGTTTTCTTATGTATGGAGTACAAACTCTGCTGTAAATACATTTAATCATGCAAATGAAGGTACTACATACAGTAATGACAGTTCTGCAAATTAGACTCTTTATCACATACAATCTCAAAGTATGTAGCTAATGTATAACAATTCAAAAGACTTTTTTCAATTTTTTTGTTGACGGGAACCAGAGCCTATCCTGCAAACAATGCATGCAAGGCAGGAACAGCCCTGGATAGAATGCCAGTGTAATGTAAAGCCCAGTACTGTATTTAAGCAAAGGATGTTGGATTTGTTAAGCAACAGAGTTACTTTCTGCCCTGAACTAACGTAAACTGCAATTATCAGTTTGGTCCCAGACGGGTTATTTGACATTTCTAGAGCATACAATTAATTAATGCCAGGAGCTAAAATGGCCTCCTATTGATTTCAAGTCTAATTCCTTAGCTACTAGTCCATACTGCCTATATAGTGAGCACCTATACCATCTTTATCCAGTGCTCCCTTGGAATGTATTCTGTTGGACTTGTGGTCACTGCGGTGGGTTGGCACCCTGCCTGGGATTGGTTCCCTGCCTTGTGCCCTGTGTTGGCTGGGATTGGCTCCAGCGGACCCCCGTGACCCTGTTTGGATTCAGCGGGTTGGAAAATGGATGGATAGATGGATGGACTTGTGGTCATACCTCAATAAATATATTCCTTACATGCAATCATGATGGAGAAATTAAAACAATAAAAATGTGGTACAAAAGAAAGGATATACTGTATTTCACTTGCTTTTAAATGCTGTGTTTACTCCTATAAACAAACAACTGAGGAAAACTATAGGACAGTGCTATTGTACTAAGTAATATGATAGTTATAATTTGTTACTAACCCTTACCTATTCTGTTTCTCTTCTCGGTATTCAAATGTGGCACTTTGTGCCACTGCCTACCTGCCAAGTTGTTTTGCCTGCCTAAGATAAAGTCATCTCTGATGGAGAATTGCAGGAATCATTGGGTAATGGAGTTTTTTCATCGAATTAGCTAGTTCAGCACTGACTCAGCTGTGGAATGGCCAATAGGAGGAGGCAGTAGGTCTTCAGGACTCTGAAGAAATCCAAATTGTATTATGTGATATCATCCACTGCTGAATTCTGCTCTGTACTTGTAAAATTTCTATTGCACTATTATATCGTATTGAGGATTACTTGTGTTCTGTTCTGTGTATTGTATTGTATTTAGGCCAACCCCTTTTTTTGACACCCACTGCACGCCCAACCTACCTGGAAAGGGGTCTCTCTTTGAACTGCCTTTCCCAAGGTTTCTTCCATTTTTTCTCTACAAGGGTTTTTTTGAGAGTTATTCCTCATCTTCTTAGACAGTCAAGGCTGGGGAGCTGAAGGCAGGGCCTGTTAAAGCCCATTGCGGTACTTCTTGTGTGATTTTGGGCTATACAAAAATAAATTGTATTGTATTGTATTTTATTTAATTGTCTTGTGGTGCTTCCATGGGATTTTCAGTGATCATGTATGTATCTTAAGAGGTGTCAGAGGCATTCTACTAGGCACAGACAGCAGGAGATGCTTCTATCAAGGAAAATGATTAGAGTCCACCACTTTATACCCTTAGAATAGTCTATGTGTGATTAGAGTCCACCACTTTATAAGCTTAAAATATTCTATTTGTCCTGAAATGAACAAATCAAATAAGAACTGTAAGCCACTAGGGGGTGTACTGCCACCCTAACCCCGGACACAGGCAGGCGGCTCCTGTTTTCTTCACCCTAGTGGCCTGCTTTTTCCGTCTGCATCTTTATGAGTTTAAACTAATTAAGTCAGTTTTTGTGTTGCAATTACTTAGTACGTTTTTCTTAATTTTTCTCTTAAGCTGACACTTAAGTGTTCAATCTGCCTCGAGAATGATTTAAGATATGAAGAGGTAGAGGAAGTGACGGCGAATGTGGTAGGGATGAGAACGACACCATACACATGTGCCACACAGTGATTCTACAATAAGATAAAATAAAAAGAGGAATAAAAATCATCATCCCGAAAGCGGACAGTAGAGGTCAAGTTGTTTATGTGTACCAAATTTCAGGTCAATAGGTCAAACGATTTGAGAGGTACAGGTGATTTAAAATCCTGGACAGACAAACGAACAGGCATGGTAGCGCATTATATAAGAAGATACAGTCCATTCCCTTCCTTGCCGCCAGTCCATCTGCCTCCACTCCTTCCTCAGGCTTTGTCCACTCCTTCTTCCCGACTCTAGCCCCTCAATGGAGTGAGGTGGCTCCTCTTATTCACTCCCAGGTGCGCTGGAGCTCCCCCTAGCAGCCTCTACAGAACCCAACAGGGCTTCACCAAACTCCAGTTCCTGACATGCCCTGTGGGAATCTGTGGTGCCACAGCTGCCCAGGAGAGCTGCCCTCTAGTGTCCCAGGGGAGGTATTAACTATTTATAAATGAACTATTTATTGTTCCCAGATGATTTCAATAAAAATTAAAAAGGTAGGAAATGCAATCAAATAGCTGAGTCAAAAAATAGCATATTTTTTGTTTTATGTCTTACTTGCTGCCAGGATTGACTCATCCCCTGTTAGCACTGACCTCGATAACACAGGTTTGAAAACAGAAACACAGGAATGTAAAAGAAATCATGAAACATAATGCTTATTTTTTTTAAATATCTAGTTTATAAAGATCTACCCTATTTAGCTGCATAAATTATACTATACATTATAAAGGTATCTACTAAATATTAAATAATAACTGATATGACATCTTATTCAGTTGTCTTTGAAAACAGAATTGTACAAATATGGAAGTAAATGAAAACAACTTGGACACTTAATGCTTAAAGCAAAATGGGAAATTCCTTGGAAAAACCTCAATCAGTATTTTACTTGATGTCTAGAAAAGACTATTTACAAAAATATATATATTCTAATACAAGAACAAAGAAACACTTTCCATCTTACAGATATTGATACCAGCATTCACACCGCATTAAGATTTATAAAATTCCATATTTTACCCGCATATGTTTATCTAGTTTTAGTGAGATTCAAGGAGTGGAGTTATTAACCCTAGAGGTTATTCTACCATCTGATTAATAGGCAAAAAATGAGGGTAAATTAAACATTTTAAACGTATTTTTTTATAACTCACAAGCATATTTCCGTTGCTGACTACCCAATCTGATCGGAAAAGAAAGGAAAAGGTTATTAATGGCTAGAAAAGTGGAGTCATATAGTTTACTGAGTAACACAAACAAAAAAGTAAAGAATACATTACAAAAGGCCTACTAATTAAAGACCACATTTCTCACACTTGACAAATTAGTTTATTTAAGAAGATAATGCATAACAAAAGCAATGTGCTCATGTCTGATGGATTTCCCTTGGAACTAAATTATTTTATTTTTGCTACCTGGACTTTTTAAAATATATTTCAATAAAAATTACAATACTTATACTGCATTTTTTAATTTACCGAAAAAGCCAAAAATGGAGGGATAAGTAGAGCCTTGAATTCAAAATTTAAATTGCCTGTCTCCTCTCTCTTCAGCAATAATGTTCAGCCCACATATAACCTGAAATATCACCCTGGCTCACCCACAGATCCATCAAGAAAAGTGTTTCCTGAAGACAACCCAGTGAGAAGTGTGAGGGACAGAGATACAGACAGACTGACAGATAAAGAAGAAGAAGATGAAGCTTTAGTACAAAGCAAGGGATCCAGCACTTCACCACCACTACATAGATCACTGACCTGACTAACAAAATAACCAGGGACAGGTCTAGCTGATTATTTAAAAAAGTATTGCACTTTTAAAAAGACATACAAACTGACAAACTGACATTTTCATGATCCAGAAATACGTGTTTGATGCTATAATGTTAATAATGATTTCTTGACAGCAGGCAGTCAACAGTCCAAATCAAAAGCAGCAATTGAGTTCAAGCATGCAAATACCCTGTATATGCTTATGTGACATGCACATCTGATTTATTGTACTTCAACATGCTGGATTTCCCTGATCTTTATTGTTTTTGCATTACGGGATTTGTCTAGATAGTAAGTGAGATGAATTACATGGATCATCACCATGTAAAACCATTTACATACATGACTTGCTTATATTTCTAAACACTTAAAGAAACTGTGTGGACAAACTTGTAAGATTTTCTGACATAAGTAAGTGTGGGCTGATCATTATTACCATCATTCTCCTTTTCCTTCAGCTTTTCCTGGTGAGGGTTATAGTAGCAACACTCTGAGCAAGGCCTTTAAACTACTATGACTGGCCTGATAAATAAAAACCAAGTTGAAGCTAAAAATGCTATTTACTTTACCAAGATTATTATATTATTTGAAAACCAATATGAAAACATCCATCCATCCATTTTCCAACCCGCTGAATCCGAACACAGGGTCACGGGGGTCTGCTGGAGCCAATCCCAGCCAACACAGGGCACAAGGCAGGGAACCAATCCTGGGGCAGGGTGCCAACCCACCGCAGGACACACACAAACACACACTAGGGCGAATTTAGAATCGCCAATCCACCTAACCTGCATGTCTTTGGACTGTGGGAGGAAACCGGAGCGCCCGGAGGAAACCCACGCAGACACGGGGAGAACATGCAAACTCCACGCAGGGAGGACCCGGGAAGTGAACCCAGGTCCCCAGATCTCCCAACTGCGAGGCAGCAGTGCTACCCACTGCGCCACCGTGCCACCCTGAAAACATTTGATATCTAACTTTTTTTATATGAGGTCTGCTTAATATCCTTAGGTAAGGTTGCTTTATAACAAGCGTGAAGTGAAAGTTATGGCTGAGTACCAGTAAAAGAGATAAAACAGACTCAGAAAATGTATAGATGCATTCATAACAAGGAATTGTGCTTAACTAGTATAAAATAAGAACAGACTTTATCAGACCAAAGCAATCATTTTATTCTAAGTACAGCAATGCTTGTCAATCCGATTAACCTAACTTCTCCTAAATAACATAGAGCTGAGTTCTGAAGGTACCGAAAGTCCTACTATCTACTGCTGTACTTAGTAATGTATTCCATGTGTCTATGGCTCTCTGTGTGAAGAACAACTTTGTAACTTTTGTGCAACATCTACCTTTACCTCTTTAGTGCTGCCATGTCTTTTATAATATGGATGCCAAAACCGTACTGTAACTATAACTTCTCTTGACTTGTAATTCACACATCAGGCTATAAAACCTAACATCCTATTTGTCCTCTTAATGACTTCCATATACTGTCTACACTTTTTTTGTCTTCCTAGGGAGATTCCTGGAGGTCTGACAAAAAACAGGACCAGTTAAAGTTCATTGAGGCATTCATTATGTGATTTTGGATTATACAAGAGATAAATAGTTGTTGTTCTAACAGTAGAAAGTGAAATGTTCACTGTAGTATCAAGTTACAAAAACCCATTGTATATTTCAATCTAACATTTCTACTTCCATTAAATTTAATCTGCTACAAATCTGCCCAACACTGTATTTTGTTCTTTACTCTGTAATCATTTTACATTATCTGCCATTCCACCTAAATTATTATTATCTACAGGTTTAACTAGCTTGTTGTTTATATTATTATCATACTTTTTATTAAAATAGTACAGTGATTCTTCATGGTGAAAATGCTGTTTCTTTTGTACAGTGCAGTAACAGGTGCACTGAAGAAGTACTAGTCAGTCTTATTGATAACTATAGCTTAGTTCATCAGCATTTAAATGAAATATAACATGTCTCCTAAAGGTATGTAGTATTTTATTTACCTCTAGCCACCCTGATAGTGAACCTTGAGGGACACCAATGAGAACATCACAACAACATCCAGCTATCAGACTGGATAGACTGACAGAGAGAAAAAAAGATCACTGCATGTATTAGTGTGTGGATCAGTGTCAACAGCTAGCTCTCCCTTATGTACAGAAAGTTACCACTTGGGGAGGGTTGTATATTAAAGTCAGACATTCAGAGTTTATTCACTCTGAAATGCAGAATTGTGTGTTTTAGCTAAGCCTTGAGACAACATTCATGAGCTGTTTAAAAAAAGTAAGTTTCTTTAAAATGCATAAAATGGTATTTCAATTTTTTGTTAAATTCTTATATTTAATTACTCTTTTTGTCTATGCAAGTTTTATTGTAAGTAATAAGTTTAATTTATTGAAAAGACATACTATATGATTTATTAAAGTGTTGAAAACCTTAACATTTTATTTGGTACAACAAAAGCATAACATTTAAAGAAATTTGAGTACTGGAGTAGTTTTTTAACCTCATTCTTTTTGACTCAATTCAAGTAAATTTCTGGATAAGAACTTCTACTTTTACTTAATTTATATTATTTTTTTAAGTAAAAGTACTTTACCTTGAGTACTGGTTTGAGCTAATGTGCCTACCTTTACTCTTACTTCCATCTTATGACCTAGAGAACATAGTGTGGACTCTAAGGGTTTCCCCACTCCAGCTCCCAACTACAGATTAGTGATGATGGCACTGCCACCTCAGGGAGTGCCCACTTACTCCCATATACAGTAGCCACAGTCAGGCTTTCCCTTGTTCCAACCTTTTGCCTTTTTTGCTATTGAAAACATTATGCCAGCCTAACAGTTCATCAATATAACAGAGAAATGTATGACAATCATCTCTAGTAAACGTTAACATTATACAAAGTTGCCGTCTGTTATACCTGCATTTTTATCACTCTTTAATATTGTTTTTTTATCAGTATGCTGCTGCTGGAGTATGTGAATTTCCCCTTGGGGATTAATAAAGTATCTATCTATCTATCTATCTATCTATCTATCTATCTATCTATCTATCTATCTATCTATCTATCTATCTATCTATCTATCTATCTATCTATCTATCTATCTATCTATCTATCTATCTATCTTAACCAGAGCAAGGGTCATTTTTTCATTATGTCACACTCCCAAATAGAAATTGCTTTGGCTATGCAGGAAAATTAAAACTGTTTTTGTACTATATACATTAATTGATCAATCTGACTTTATAAATTACTACATGTCTCCCGCGGCTCCACCTACATAGTAGTGAAACAGGACAAACTTTAAAAATCAATTTAAAAAATTAAATGTTAAACGTTGGCACTGAATCTGATTGTGTTCAGCTCTGACGGGAGAGCATCCCCTGCGTGGGGAGAAAAGCACATAGCCGTGATTTCGCTACCAATCAGCAGCTACCCTGTAAAGCAGACGTAGCTCTAATCTCTCTCTCAAAATTGTCAAACGCTACTCCTTAATAATCTGTAGATGATAATGTCTGCTGAACAAACAGGTATCGCAAGCTATGAGGAAGCAAGGTACGCTCCAACACGTGGCGAGAGGTAGACCGACTTGAACGGAGGCTGGTGCGTCAGTGAGGAGGGCCCCAACCAATTCTCCACTCCTGAGGTACCGCTTCCCCCTTGCCTCGGCCCTCAGTGTCTCTCTCAGATTTGTGTGAATAAATCTCTTCTACAAGCGAACTGTAATACTTATCAAGATGAGACAAGTCGCAAAATCAACCGGAATGTTAAAGCAAATTATAGAAAAAAACCCAATCTATATCTGGTAAGTAGTTCTCTTGTGAAAAGCGGACAGACATACAGACATACAGACAGAAAGATGTTGGATTCTATATATATATATATTTTTTTTTTTTTTTTTTTTTTTTAAACAGTGTCTTAAGTCACAAATATTATAAAGAAATTACTACAAATACAATGCCAAATGGCTCCATCAGTTTAATAAATGTACAGTAGACTAGACATAGTTAAGAAAAGTGACAACTTTCCACTTTCCAAACCCGTGTTTTGGAATAATTAAGTAAGTAAGTAAGTATGGTTATGAAGGTGTGAATGTACAGTACAGGAACAGCAACCTCAGTGACATTGACTAAAATCAAGTTACATATAGCCTACTGTGACATACTGAATATTTGCAATTCAAGAATATGTAGTTCATCAAACACTTCTATACAGCAGTGTTTCTCAATCTTTATGGTGTTGCAACAGTTTTTCCCCATGTAAGTTTCTTCATGACCCACAAGGGGGGGGGGGGGGCGAACCCCTAGGTGAATTGCTTCGTCGGGGAGGTGGTGCATCCGAGGAACACAGAGAAATATATTGCACATCGATCACTTAGGTGACCCACTGCCTCACACTACAGTAACAAGCGATGGAAACTTGTGACACACTGGTGGCAGACCATGCACGACCCAGTGGTTGGGAACATCTGCACACTACCCTGGGGAAGAATTGTTATTTTTATACTATATCTTACTTCCCACATGAAATGTACAGTTTTTTGTCCAAAATCCTGAACAAAATGCCATCTTCATTGCTATCTCCTGAGCATCCTAAGTATCATACAATCTGATTTACAAGAATCATGAGCTCAACAAGATCAACAGTACTAATCTGGTGCTGGCTGTACTATCTTACTTCAAGCAGTATCATAGATTTCCCCTCTTTACATCCTTACTGCCCCAACTACATCATGAAATTTCCAGGTTCAATTGTCTGTCTGTGTGGGGTTTGCACATTCTCTACATTGTTTTTATGTTGCTTTCTCTGATGCTCTGGTTTCTTTACACATATCTAAGAAATGCAGGTTGTGCTCCTTTATAGATGACTCCTTCTTTTTATCCAGTGCAACCAGCATAGGCAC
This sequence comes from Erpetoichthys calabaricus, assembly GCF_900747795.2. Taxonomy (NCBI): domain Eukaryota; kingdom Metazoa; phylum Chordata; class Cladistia; order Polypteriformes; family Polypteridae; genus Erpetoichthys; species Erpetoichthys calabaricus. The sequence continues at coordinate 53,774,174 of NC_041397.2, read as the reverse complement.
CAGCAACATAAGACCACATAGTGGGATGAATACATGCTCAAAGTCATTTTCTATCCACTCATTCTGCTAACAGCAATTTGCACGTTACCAAGAGCCATATCTTCATCAATATCTGGACTGACCACATGAGTAAAATCTTGGGCACAGGTTTGTATTTTTAAGACTTGTGTGCTGATCCATTTGGCTGAGGTTTAGAAAAAAACACTGTTTGCATGCCCCTGTATAGTACTGAGTTTTATAAAAAGAAAATATATATCAAATAACAACAAAGACAGGAGAATTGCAATATTCATGTTGCAAAAGCAGGATTCAGTAAAGTCCAAGAACAAGTTATATTTGTAAAACTCCAGGATTTACTAAACTGCTTATTACTGAATTTGAAAAAGATATTTATTTTAGAGAAAATAAAGGAGGACAAATACTACCACTTTTTTTGTACAGGACAAGTTATTTTTTCTATTGTAATAGTGTAACAGGTATACAACAATACTGTAATAATAACACAAAGGAATAATATCAAGGACAAAGCCTAGATACAGCTCTCTGAGACCTTGTCCTTGAACGACTGCGTTCTTAAAATAAATAGGCGGACTCTGCCCCGTCCAAGGTGGGCTCATAGACCCTCGTTCATTACTAGGCTTTTGCTCAGCAGCATGATGATGCACATATGCCCAAATCAGACAAGTAGCAGTAGGTGAACACCAGTCCTGGATGGGTACTCAGATCTCCCCGGGGCGCACAGTCACAAAACCACCTTACACATTTCCAGAAGAAGCTCACCGAGAACAAAAAAACTGCTTTAACCAAAACTGCTTAGAGATTTGAAAATTGATTAACAATTAATCAAACAGCACGGCTGTAGTTAAAACTTTTACAATTACATAATAAAAGATAGTATGTCTTAACTATTGTAATGGCCCTTTAAAAACTGTGTAGTTACTACTGTTTGGTATTTTAGTGTTTACTTTTTGTGGTATTTTTTCAGTTAAAAGTTGTCAACACTGGCGCTGTCGTCAATATTTTAATGGTGGGCAATAAACCAAATTTAATAAAGTTCTGCAATCCTTTATAAAATAGGTAAAAATCCTAATTTGTGACGTGCACAGATGTTAAAAGTAAATTAACACCAAAAACAAGCTTACCTTCTTAGTTACTATTTTCTTAATAATTAAGACGGGCGTTTCCAATTTTCATGATATTCCATTAAAGAAAAACGAAAATCAATATTCCATGCGGTGGTTGCCAAAACGTAGGCACATGTCCCAAGTCTGAAAAGCTGAAGCTGTGAGCTGTCAGACACACCGAAGATACGAGTCCACTGACTCCACTCCGCTCTGCACACAGCTGGCTCTAAGCGAGTGAACGGGCTCTTCGCGCAAGGAGTGCGCGCGTGCACACGGGAGGCGGAGATTATGGTCGCGCTCTCGCCTACCCGGCGGTGTGCTGAAGACAGCGAGGAGAGTGATGTGACGCTGTTATCAGCACAAGAAAACGGCGTTGAAGACTCAAAAGCTGCCTAGCCCCAGATCCCGCCAGACAAGTCTTCTGACAAAGGGAAAAGATATTCAGCACACCTCCATAGTGCAGATAATGAAAGAGTTATAACAAATCGTTGTGTATTCTTTCGATTTTTTGTGGGTTTCGACCGCGTTATGTATTCCGTTTTCATGGGACGACACGTTTTTTATTTTGTAGTTATTTATTTCAATTTTAATTTTAAAGTGTAGGGTTGCGAGGTGCAGGATCGATCTTTGCCAACGGCCCCAGGCTATCTCTTGCTCATTCCAGTCTACCTGCTTTAGGTTGTAAGACGTGGGAGGAAACAAGAAAATAAAAACTCCCTACAGACTCTAACGATGTTACAGGTGTTGTGCTCTGCTACCCATTGTGTTTCCTGTTGCTGATTCTACAAGGAGTAGATGTTTCTATCCCAGTGAATGAAGGCATTTAAGCAATTTAAGGGTTCTAATGGCATTTTTCATTAGTACCCAGGAACCAAGTGGGGTCTTTTCCCATATTTTTTTCTGTAATGCTTTTTTGAAAGTAATTGGAACGGTGTATGGAAATTGACCAGCCTTGTAATCCATTCATCTATTATCCAACCTGCTATATCCTAACTGCAGGGTTAAGGGGGTCTGCTGGAGACATTCCCAGCTAACACAGGGCACAAGGCAGGAAACAAACCCTGCACACACACACACGCACAGAGCAAGTATGCACAGTAAGACATAACCTGCATGTCTTTGGACTGTGGGAGGAAACCAGTACGCAGACACGGGGAGAACATACAAACTCCACGCAGGGAGGACCAGGGAAGCGAACCTGGGTCTCCTAACTGCGAGGCAGCAGCGCTACCCACTGCGCCACCCATCAGCCTTGTAATGCCTTAATTAATCCATCATCTATGATTGCTTACCTGTAATGAAAACATTATTGCTTTTTAAGTTTTTAAGCATTTTAATTTGTGGTTTAAATTTTTTTTAAGTAGTTTTAATGTATTTTAAAGTAATTTTTCAGCATATTAATCAATGGTTTGAATTTTGCTTTGTTTTGTATCATAATCACTTTTTATGGAAAGGAAAAATGCCAGCATTAATTGACAGTTGAAAAAAACAAGGTTTTCATACAATGAAAAAAATGATATATTTATATAAATATATATAAAATCAAGTTAAATACACACCTGATACCAGTTGCACAGCTGAAATGTTGTGTTTCTACATTCCTTTTCTATTTTTTCTGTTGCGAAATAACCTACATCTGTTTTTATTTATAGATGCACAGAGATAAGGCCCTTCATTAGCTACTTGACACTGCTTAAAGTTGGAAACTGCAATATGTAATGATGGACTGTGGACAGGTGAATGTCAAAGAAGTGGACAGAAGCAATGCAAACTAAATATAACTAAGAAGCACAATTTTTTAAAACGTATAGTGATCGCATAGGTGATCACACAACTATGTATTGCTTATGTTTGATTTGGTCAGTGTACAAATAACATCCTCATTTAGTGGTCTTCCTTGTGGTGGAAAAACACCTGGAAGCAGACATTTGGCCTCGTTGTGGATCCAGGAGGTGATTGGTACTACCAGGAAAACGGCCACAGAGGATTCTTTTGTATCACCTGCCCAGCATAACCTCTTCATTTTATGCTCTCTGTTGTACATGGCATTTGTGTCCTTGGTATGGTTCTGTTTGTTGTCTCCTGCCACTTTGGATCTCATGTCTTTGTCAGTATGGCTGATGACAGGCATGGCTCAGAATGCTTTTCATTAATGTTCCTTCCTGTTTTTGTTTTGTATATGCTCAGTGTAGTTTAATCTCTTTGAAACAGCTTCTTCCTGATCAGGATTTTTATAGAATAGCAAAAGTCACTTGAGGAGTGCCACAGCATCATATCTTGTCCCAAGCATAGTAAATACTATAAAAATAGGCTCATTTGACATTTTTTTCTAATATGTGTTTGGGTTACTTTGTGCAGTTTTTAAGTGCTCCCAAAAATGGAGTAGCATTTTTTTTTGTTCACTGACTTTTTAATGTTGTGGCAGGGTCCGGCCAAGATGCCTCTATGCTGGAAGGACCGGGGGAGGCAGCATATCCAGAGCATTACCTCCCCCAGAGCGCTAGGTGGCAGCCCCCGCAGGGATCCATTGGAGGCTGGAGTTTGGTGCAGCCCTGTTGGGTTCCGTGGGCGCCGCCAGGGGGTGCTGCAGCTGCCCTTAATTGCAGCACTTCCGCCACACCTGGAAGTGCTGCCAGATATAGGTCAACAAGCACCTGGAGCACTTCCGGGTGCCTTATAAAAGGAGCCAGCAGGCACTACTCCGGGAGTCAGAGTCAGGTAGAAGAGGACGAAACATACCAGGAGGAGTGGAGGCTAGTGTCCAGTTTGGGTGATGGTGCACCCCCTGGTGGTGTACGATGTTCTCTGAATTTCTACTGTAACACAGGCATGTCAAACACGTGGCCCCTGGGCCACATGAGGCTCGCAACAGAAATCTGTGCGGCCCACATGACAGATCCTAGTTAGCACTAAACTTGTACATAATGATTACTGTCATTTGTGATTGAATCATTCTGCATCTTCGGCGTTACTTATTGACTTTTCTTACTTCTGCCTTCTGACAAAAGTGCATTTTCCCATGACATTATGGTACCGGAAACATCATCTGCTAGTATAGCCATGAGCCTTGTCCAAAGTTAATGAGCCGCAACGTCACTACTGAAGCGCTAGGCTGCAGCAGCCTGGTAGCTGGGGCGGCCTTAGGCATGTGCAAACTGTGCACCTGCACAGGGCCGCCACACCAATATATACAGTATTGAATATAAAACAGAAAGAGAAAATAACGACACAGCTGACGGCAATGTGGCCAAAAAACATGTGTTTCTTGTTAATTAGTACGCTGTATTTACTAATGTCGCTCGAGTTGGAGCAGTAAGCTATATGTAGTATTATAAATGTAATGAATTATTATTATTACTATTATTATAACGTTCTGCCGTAATGAGAATATCATGGGCCGCCACTTGGTTTTCAAGCTATGGACACACGCATATAGAAGCGTGTCATGAGCACGAGGCAGCTATGCAGTGTCCGCAACGGACGTGGCCATCCGCCGTGCATAAGATACCATATTGACATTGGCGGGTGAAGGGGCCACCGATTCTTTCTCTGCCCAGGGCCGCCACGAGCCTAGAGCCGCCCCTGGCAGGCTACAGTACTGGCTGGGCTGCTGAGACTGGCCACTGGGCAGAACTGACCATCACGAGTAGTAATAGCTCGCATATTTTCACGTTTTTTTGCTCTAGTGTTATGTAATTTTGTGCTAGTATTGTAACGAACAGTTAGTGCAGACTACAGCTGAAGATCTGAAGTGGACGCGAGAAGTTGGTGAGTTGTTTATTAACAAATTTTTGTGATTTTGAGTTTGTAAAATTAGTGTAGGTCAGGGGGCTTTTTGCATATCGGCTTATTTTACAATATAAACTTTGAAGTAAACTTAGTAAAGTAAAATTTGATTTTTGGAGGATTTGTTTTCCAACTTGAATTACTGAGCAATAAATTCAGTGAGCATTTTCGTAATTTCAGTTCACACGAACAGGACTTTGCGCTGTTTACGTCACCATACTCTTACAACGTTGAGAATGCGACTGAGAATATCCAAATGGAATTGATTGAACTGCAGTCAGATTCTATTCTGAAGGCAAAATACAACGAAGTTGGTGTGCCAGGCTTGTATGCTTACCTGCCACCCTTGTATGTGCAGATCCGTAAGTTGGCATCGAGAGTACTATCTGTGTTCGGAAGCACTTACCTTTGTGAGCAATTGTTTTCGTTAATGAAAGCTACCAAAACCCCACATCGCTCAAGACTTTCCATCGAGCACCTTTCATCCCACATAAAAGTTGCAGCTGCACAAGATTTCAAGCCTGATATTGACGAACTGGTTACTAACAAGAGATGCCAAGTGTCGGGACAAAAGAAATAGATCTCACACTGTAAGACTCCTATATAAGCAATGAATATAATATAATAATATAAGGACCTAGCTAAGAGGCTAAGACTCTAATTGTACGCTGTTGTACAGAGATTGTATGGAAAAAAGATTGCTTTTCTTTAAACTTTAAACTTTAAGTGTTACATTTTTTTAAAGTTTTCAGTATTGGAAAGAAAGCTATAGTAACCTTGTATAATAGTATTTGTTAAAGTGTGGCCCCCTGACGCACGTATGGCAGTCGAAGCGGCCCACCAATGGTAGTTAGTTTGACATGCCTGATATAACACATCTCATATCAGCCTATTCTTATTTCAGGTCAAAGCTTTATTGGTGGTGATTTGTGCAGTGTATTGTGTGAGCAGGTGAAGAAGGAATTAAATATGTGTGTGTTTTGGGACATTTGGCTGTCTCAATGTCTGTCTGTGTCCAGACTGGTCTTGCACACCATGAAATAGTAAAAAGAGTTATGTAGGGCAGAAAATGTTAAGACAAGCAACAATAAAGTGCCTATGAGTGAGTGTGGCTTGCATTAACTCCAGTCCAGGTCTAGTTTCTGTCTTACACCTGATGACGCTGGGCTTGCTACCAAATTCCTGCAACACTGTAATGGACAAAGTCTGTTCATGAAATGAATAAATATATATTTACTACAAGAGGTAACATTTCAGAAAACCTCAGCATCTCAAAAACTGTGCACATTAGGCTATATGACAACCTTAAATTACCAAGATTTACGCATACGTCTAAAGTTGATTCCATCAGATGTCGAAGAGACAGACTCCAGCTCTGCATTACCCTTTAATGTTAGCCTGGTGTTTTGTGTAGAGAACTACCGTAAATATCAAATTGTAACAACATCAAGTTGAATTTCAAAGAGAAAATGAAAAGACAGCTGTGATGAAATAAGCTACTGTATAATGCCAGTCAACAGAGCTTTCTCATTTTAAAAAGCTCAGTACAAAATGGATTACTGAGAAAACTTTTTAATGTAAAGGCTTTAACTGAGTCACCAAAATTACCTGATCTTGGTGTCCAATAACTGAAGAAAAGATTCTCCTTATTGAAATTGGCTGTTAATCTAATAAACCTAAAGAAAAACACAAAACATTTTAAAAGACAAGGTATTTAAACTTATTTTATTCCCCCACTCAAGTGGAGCTGCACTCCTCATTCTTACAAAATGCCTTCCCTGAACAGCCATTTTTTATAGGTTTGTCCTTAATATGCAAGCCTTTGCAGCTGCAGCCACTAAAACAGCCAACTCTGTTTGGATCCACTTTTATTTAATGAGAACATTCAGATCCTCTTGAAAGACGCCCTTCTGTTAACTTCTTAGTAAACATAAATGAGACAGACAGGAATCTGATTTAATTCTTAATCCCCAGTGAGACTAAGCTCCCACAAGTGTAAAATAAAAAAAATGGAAATTTTGACTTCAATCACATATTTGCAGCTGTATAACTTTCTTTTTTATTTTCCACTACTTTACCAGTTTGACTTATACTGTATATTTCCAAATAAATTTCTTACCTTTTCAGTATATACAGTATCTACATTACAAATATCAAATCAAATACTGTTTCAGTCCATTTTTCTTCCATTTTATATTCACAGAAAATCCTGACTGGATCAGGTGCAAAGCAGAAACCAGCCCTGGACGAGATGCCAGTCCTCTGTCTGAGGTTATGCATGACTCTCTTGAACAGGCCAAGTTCAGTCTGAGTCCACACTCAACCTGTAATCAGGTGAGGAAATCGAAATGTCCCGAGGAGAAAACTATCACCCAGACAAGCAGACTGAGCAAATGCTCAACAGAAGAATTTTCCACCTAAAAAGTGAATCAGAGTCAAAGTGTTGCATGCTAATAAGGCTACCTTTTGTTTTAATTTAACAAAATTATAGTCCAATAAATTAACAACATTTTAATGCATAGTTCTCTCTGAAATTATAGTTTCACTTATGCACCAGCAGATTCAGCAGATAGTTTTAGTTTGCCACCACTGAAATTTGTTTATACACCAAAGAGGGCATTTAAAGAACTTAAGGTAAGCTTTTTTCAAATATAAACAAGAAACTGAGGCCCTATCCACACTATTCCATTTTCTTTTTTTTTATTATTCATTTTAGTTGAAGAAAATAACATTCCATATGATCAAGCCTAACTTATACACCAAAGAAAATAACATTACATGCAATCAAGTCAAACCTAACAAATCAGAATTCAACCCCATCCAAGAGAAAGACAGGAGAGCCAACAGCAAGAGCATTCTAGAAGAAAAGGCAGGCAAGTGTGACATAGTGGTTAAGACTGAGATTGGGGGTTTAAATCCCACTACTGACACTGCATGACCACAATCAAGTCACTTTATCTGCCTGTGCTCCAATTGGAAATACAAAAGAAATGTAAAAAAATCAAATCTCTGATGTTGTAAGACACCTTGGATAAACACATCAGTCCAATAATAAGTAAAACATATGAAGTCTTGAAAAAGATTTAAACAAGACTAGGAAGAGATTTTACAAATTATAACATGCTTTTCAATCCAAATTCTAAATTTTGACTCCTTTTACCTCAGTTTTATCTAATGTTTATTTTTTGTCTAAAACTATTTCCCCTAAGGAATTTTAGGTGAAACATCTGTGACAAAGTTGATTCTTAAATGAAACATACATGAGAATCTTTTAAGTTTAATGCACCAGTGTGAGCAGTAACATTTTCCTATGGGAATGGCCAACTCCCCTAGTTTATGCTTAATACGTCATTTTAAATGGTAATTAGTTATTAGAGAAACCTTTGTTATTGCATTAGCACCACTGAAACCTGTTATTTTGTTCACTTGGATTGCAAGGTTCTAGCATTCCGTCGTCTAATAATTCATTTTCTTTTTTGCAGAAATAAGGATATTCCATGTGACAGATTACCAACAAACAAAATGTTTCATACAAAGGTGTCTATAGTTGAATTAAGAGAAGAGGGCAAACTGGAACTAACAGGACAGAAAAAGAAAGGGATTGCCCAGGTACACAACTGCACAAGAAGATGAGGACATTAGAAACTGTAGTGTGAGAAACAAATGCCTTTCAGGTCCTCTGTTAGATTTCTCCTTAAATACACGCCAAATTACAGTGTCATCTGCAACAGTGAAAAGACGACTCCAGGATGCTGACCATCATACACCTTTTAAAGTAATCTTTCATCCATTTTATGTGGTCTTTTGCCCATTTTAATCTTTTCTTTTTATTTGCCAGATTCAGATATGTCAGTCAGTCAGTCATTTCCCAACCCGCTATATCCTAACACAGGGTCACGGGGGTCTGCTTTGAGCTACATTGTTTGTATGAAAATGTGCTATATAAATAAATGTTGTTGTTGTTGTTGCTGGAGCCAATCCCAGCCAGCACAGGGCGCAAGGCAGGAACAAATCACGGGCAGGGTGCCTGCCCACCGCAGGGCACACACACACACCCACACACCAAGCACACACTAGGGACAATTTAGTATGGCCAATGCACCTAACCTGCATGTCTTTGGACTGTGGGAGGAAACCGGAGCTCCCAGAGGAAACCCACGCAGACACAGGGAGAACATGCAAACTCCATGCAGGGAGGACCTGGGAAGTGAACCCAGGTCTCCTTACTGCGAGGCAGATTCAGATATGGTCTTTTGCAATTCTTAGGCCAGGTAATTAGGAAAGTGAAGGAAAGCTACTGAAAATGGGGCTTTGCAGTTATATGTGAATAATAAATTAAAAAATCTTTCACACTAAGCAGTCATGGCGATTAACAACACTAGTAATGTCTTGGCTGAATTTTTAAATCAAAACTTTTGACTGGTACTGTATATGCAGTCACAGTCACCAGGCATGGGCTGGCATTCCAGCTAGGATTTTTCAAGGTTTCTTACCCAGCCAGGAGGCCAGTTTAATGGAAGGACAGGGGGAGACTAATTATATGGACTATTTGCTCCCCTGATACAAGTGGCAGTCTTCCTGGGCTACAGTGCCCACATACATACCCACAGGGCAAGCTGGGAATTGAGACAGCCCTATTGTGTTCATGAGTGTTTCCTTGGGGAGCTGTAAGAACAGACCGTCCCCACTTTAAAGAACTTCCACCTGAAGCACTTCCTGGATATGATGTGGTGGCACTGGAAGTTCTCCGGAATAAAAGAAGCCGAGTTTCCTGTATAGGAGAGTCGGAGTTGGGAGGCAGAGGACAACACTTGCAAGAGGAAGAGGAGTTGGGTGAAGAAGAGAGAAAAGGAAAGATTCACTGCTCATTTATGTTCTGTATTGTTTAGAAGGTATTTGGAGGAATAAAATCCATGATTTACAACCAATGACTGTGTGCGTGTCAGTTGTGTTTGGGATTTGGGGCTCAATAGCCCCCGTCTTCCACAATGCATTAAAACAGGGGGTGAAGGCTTCTACCTGGCAGACTGCTACACTGATAAAGTAAGTCCTTTTATTCATTTATTTTCTGAACATTATATATACATATTATGCCAGTTTATGATGTCACACAACAACAACAACATTTATTTATATAGCACATTCTCATACAGAAAAGTAGCTCAAAGTGCTTTACATAATGAAGAAAAGAAAAATAAAACACAAAGTAAGATATTAAAATAAGACAATATTAGTTCCGATGGCCAGGGAGGACAGAAAAAACAAAAAAAAACTCCAGACGGCTGGAGAAAAAAATAAAATCTGCAGGGGTTCCAGGCCACGAGACTGCCCAGTCCCCCTCTGGGCACTCATACACTTCAGGCCAATTTGCATATCTGGCTTGCCATTCTGACACAAACTGAACATAAACAAAGAGCATCATTCTTATTATATGAACGCTTTACTATAGACAGTGATAAAATGTATTTTTTCATTGTAATAGTGGTAAAAAGGTTAATGTAACTGGGTATTAACTTTGCTATTAAAAACAGATTTAGCTTTTGAAAACATTATATACATACTATATACCTATGTTCGCAACCTACTTTGTACATTTAATACATTTAGTACATATTTATAAAGTATATTGGGAGAAAGATGTTGAGGGTAGAGCTGCCAGGGAAGAGGAAAAGAGGAAGGCCTAAGCGAAGGTTTATGGATGTGGTGAGAGAGGACATGCAGGTGGTGGGTGTAACAGAACAACATGCAGAGGACAGATAGATATGGAAGAAGATGATCCGCTGTGGCAACCCGTAATGGGAGCAGCCGAAAGAAGAAGAAGAAGTACATATTTATAAAGCAGTTTTTTTTAAGTATTAAAATGTTATAACTCACTAATGTGGGAACCGCTGATAAAGCTCTACCATTTGTAGGGCATCATATTTGATACACTTCTTGAAAGAAGACATGAAAAAGAAAATAGATACCAGATTACACTGCATAGTAGGGTAATGCTAAGCTGGCAAAGCTGTACAGACCATTTCCTCTGACGTTAGTAAGATATCATAAAAAAGGGTATGGTTTTGTATTTACCAGGAAGGGGGCAGCCAAAATAAAATGTCAGCAGTAATCCCTTTATAGTTAGTTGTTAGATTTTATCATAATGGGTGGTTTGCACTAAAAGATTTCAGTAGTTAAAGCAAAGAAAGCAGTGTCACCATAAGGTCAGATTCCTGTGTTTTTTGTTATGAGCAGTTTCAATTAGCTTACTTATTTCAGGGGTATGAGAAAACGTAACTGGACCTAATAATCGCTAGCAAATCCTTGCAGCTTTCTTTATATTGGGGAATAAATTATTACTGTACATCGTTGGCAAATTGTTCACAGAGAAAAATCCTGTGATAAAATGTTTATAATGAATCCATATCTTTTACCACAGCATATCTTGTTAAAGGGCACCTGGGGTAGATCACTATCCATCGAAGGTTACAATGCTGTGATATACTTGTACTGTGGTACATATGATTCAGCCATGGGATACTGTTCACGAAATACCAAGGCTCTTTGCATAGTTTATAGTTTGATGACTCTGATGTTATATAATTGTGAATAGATCACCTATTGCACCTATTATTCCTTATGAAAAACTGTAATGTAATATTTTGGTTGTTGCTCTGTCAAGATCTAAAAGTCTGACCAGAAATCAAACTGAAACAGTAACCGTCACACATAGCATCAAACATTGCACTTGAATACCCAGAACATTCATCTTGTTATAAGTCGGTATTCTCAAATTCATTGCAGAAACACATAATACCAATACTAACCCAATAACTTTAATCTTACAGGTCATGAACAGTTTGACATAAGCAAAAATTAAATTAATGGTGCATTTTCCAGATGCCTCATTAAAGGAGGCAGAGTCGGGAGGGAGTAGACGAAGCTTTCCAGGAGGAGTGGAAGAAAGAGAGAAGAGAAAGAAGAGAAGTGTGTTTAGTGTTTGGAACTGTGCTGAACACATGGGAAATGGAGGGAGGCGTTTCCCACAGGAAAACAGACAAAAATGTGTGCTTAACTTATGTCCTGTGTCTGTCTGCATCGGGTTTGGGTGGCAGGAGTGCCCTCTGCGAGCCACTATATATATATATATATATATATATATATATATATACAGAGAGACACAGGTTACACAGAAGTCCCATTTTTATCTTCTTTTACAGCACCGTGCACAATCACCCACAGCACTATTGCTCAGTCCTTTTCCCTTTTTGTCCTTCTTTTTGTCTTTTCTTCTTCTCTGTTCTTTAACCACATTAACTACTCTCCCGCAAGCTCTGTCTTCTGCCTCCCAACTCCGGCGCTCCAAATGGAGTAAGGCGGCCCCTTTTATATTGTATCCGAATGTGCTCCAGGTGCTCATTGAAGGTCTTCCTGCAGCACTTCCTGGTGTGGCAGAACTGCTGCCGTCCAGGGCTGCGGAATTGTCCAGGTGCCCCCTGGCGGTGACCACGGGCCACAACAGGGCTGAACTTCCAAGATCGAAGCCCGTGGTCCCAATGTGTTCCAGGGGAAGGTATTGTCCCCAATATGTCACCTCTCCCGGTCCTTCCATCATAGGGCTGTCCTGGTGGGGCAAGCTCCCCAGTCGTCTGCCACAATATATATAATCAGTGACTGTTTTTAACATCATATGTTAAAACACCAGCAGGAAGAGAAGCCTGCTTAGATTGCTTGTTTTGTGTTAATCAGGATTGGATTCAGGGGGTAGAAATGATGAAACCATTAGGATCTAGTGGTCATCATATATTGTAATACATTTCATAGTTTCTGGTGACCTCCAAAAGTCAACTTAATGTTATTGTGGAGTAATGTATATGAATAGGATTTTTCAGTCTTATTGAGCTGAATGGCATGTTCTTGACAAAACAGTTCTAATGTTTTGTACTGACTAATTTGAATATTTGATGGTCACCAAAATAGGCAAAACTGAATGTTCTTAAATGGATGTTATTATTTGTACTATGATAAAATTGTTCACATTAAAGTATAACATTTCTGTTCTCGAATTCACCCTTCATTGGCTGCTGCACTGTTCAGGGTTTGTTCCTCCCTTGTGCCCTGTGCTAGCTGGAATAGGCTCCAGCACCCACAGCGACTCTGCTCAGGACTAAGCAGGTTGGAAAATAGACACGATATGACATGTTGTTTGAAATTAATTGAGAACAAGTCATATTTGATCATTTTACAGTAGACTGTATTATTTTTTTTTCTTTTACAATCACTTGATTCTAACAGGCTAACTGAATCACTCAACATAGATCAATGAATATATTTGCTGCATTTTTATGTTTGCATTAATAGTTACTGTAGAATTGGATTAGCATGTCTGTCTAAGCAGAACAAGCTCCTTTCTCACTGCCATAACATTTTATTTATTAGTTGTTTTGAAAGCACTCCATGATTCTATTCAGTCTTGCCTCTGTTTTGGGATATTTGCAGGCCTTCCCGTTTGCCTTGATTATTGATTTATTTGACTAATTTGCTAAGGCAACTAGTTTAATCCCTAAAATGTATCTTGTACAGCAAAAAGACATGAACAGCAAGCACACTTCTACTTAGACATTAAAACAGGAACCAGTTTAAGAAATGAAAAAGTTAATCAAATTTCTGGTGGGGTTCATTCACGGAATCCTTAGAAAGCATGGAGAATGTATATTATTGTGAAATATTGATTTTAGTATTTAGGGCAACACTTTAGTTTAGGTATCCAGTAGAAAATGCTACTAACAGTCGGCAAGGACAAAGCATTTTATTAGCCTTTTTAACATTTATTGCATTTACATTTATTTATTTGGCTGACACCTTTTTCCAGGACGACTTACAACATTTATGATAATATTGGTTATATTACTTTTGTTTTTCCAATTGTAGCACAGGCAGGTCACGTGACGTGAACATGGTTAGACATTTTCAGTAGTGGGATTTGAACCCACACCACAGTGTCTGAAGTCCAAAGCCTTAACCATGATACAAAGTAATTAAGAATTACAGTAACACTTTTCAAGAGTTTTATTATTTTTAATGTTGATATATTTTTGTTAATAAATGTCTATAGACTGTTAACAGTAGGTTACAATGGACATATAAAATAATGTGTGACCCTCAGCCCTTACAAATGCCAAAGTAATTAATCAAAAAATTTCCAAATACACGGAAAAGCTTTAGAAGAATTCTAACTCCTTCCAAGTGAGGGAGCCCCTCCAAACACCAAGTCTGCCAATATTCCTTAAAGGGAGTTATCTTGAAAAATATAAGTGATTTCACCTTTTGGACCAGGACACCATGCATTAATTCTGTTTATTCACTTGGGACTACAGTTTGGAACAGACTTTGACATACATCTTGTCTTAAAAAAAGCAATTGAATTTCATTATCTAAATAATGGTACAGTTCAAATTGTTATAACTGAGTCATATTTGTGAACGTTATCTTAAGAAGTATACAGTCTAATAAAAGAAACCTGTATGATATTTTTAATTTCTAGTGCCGAGAACCCGTAATTGAGAATCAACTTACTCTGTTGCACTACTCCTGGTGTTGTATTTAGTTATTGTTATTGTTTTGTCTTCTCAATAATAAATATCACATTCTATTTCCCCCTTGGAATAAGAAGGATCTGAGTCATACAAATATGTCTACCAGCGTGTCTCAAATTTATAAATTTGGTATAAACCAAAAATATCCAGATAAATTATTTTCTATAACACTCATTCGTTTAAAGTATAAATCACACAAATATTCTGCTTGCATCAGCAGTGTCTCAATACCAGAGCACATGATACTCCTCACACACCTTTAATAAACTGTAGCCTTCTGTGCCAGGGAGACCTTTAGAAGTCAGAGTTTGGAACAGCTGCTAGAATGTCTTCCATTCATTTCTCACCCTGGCTGTCACTGCTGTTACCCACAACTCCATCTGTCTTCAGTATGCCACCAAAGTAGCAGTAGGACTTCTTCTTTCTCCAAACCAACTCCATTGGTGAGGTATAAATTAATAGTAACTACATCATTATCCTGCATCCTTCGCCACATTTGCTTCAAAGGTTGCACTTGCCTTCAAGCAAACCCTTCATACAAAACATGAAGAAAAGCTGTAAAGAACAGAGATAAGAAGTCAGGTACATTGTTGGCGTTTCACAGAGTGAGAGGCAGATTAGTGCTGAGTTGAGAAAACAATTTGGTATGGAGGTGATAGATTTTCTTCTGAGGAGATACAGGCTAAGATGGTTTGGGTAGAAGATGAAGAGAAAGGCTGAGGATGAAAAGGTGAACTAAGTCTGAGATGGAAGGCATGAGGCCAAGGGCGCAGGTGCAAAGAAGGTATGTTTGGAATATAGTGTAGGGTGTCAGGAGTAGGATAGGTCTTATCGCAAAGGATGGTCAACACCATAGAGAATGGAAGAAAAAGCCTGTACAAATCTGGAGAATGAGTGTTAAACTCCTAACTTCAGTGTATGTGTCTCATTACTAATGTTATAGCAATATTTGTTTTTACATTAGATTAGATTAAATTAGATTAGATCAATTTTATTAATCCCATGGGGAAATGCAGATGCATATACCAGAAAACAAGGATAAAATACTCACAGGACAAATAATACAGCCAATCAATCAAATGATAAATAAATAAATAAATGTTTATTGTGCAGATATTTCAAAATAAAGTTAAACAGCACATTGGGAAGAAGCATTGAATTGCCTGATAGCAGTGAGGAGTAAAGAACCCCAGTGGTGGAATGACCCTGTGGCTAAAAGTGCCCCAAGACCACATCTCCTGGTAGATGCACTGGAACAGCACATTGCCGCACCCACCACACAACAAAACAGCTCAGGATCCTGGTTGGTAACCCCCCAGGCAAGCACATGGTTGAGTCCCATCCTATGGAAATTACCCTTTATCTGCCATGGCCAGGTGTTGCGTGGGCATCCCCATGACGTGGTCCAGCATCTTGGGTCCTCAACAATGAGGATCTTGTGAGCCGGATCACCCAAGGGAAATCTCGCCACATGGCTGTAGTGCCACAACCGACACTCCCTCACAATGCAGGTAGTGTGCCTCATTTGGGACTCCATGAGCAACCACTCATTTAACACAAAGTCAAACCAGCAGTACCCAAGGATTCTCCAAGGAGACACAGTACCAAAGGAGTCCAGTCTTCATCTCAGGTCACTGGATAGTGTCCGTGTCACGCACCAGGACTCTAAAAACTTGGACCTTCGTCCTTTTGCATAGATATCAGGAGCGCCACACACCTCTTTCCAGCAACCTCATGACACCCCCATGCTCTTCCTTACCGTCTACTGACTTCATAGAAAGAGTCACCAGAGACATGAACATCTCTCTGCAGACAGACACACTGCTGATGTCTGTGCCCAAGAGGTCATTAAAGGCCTGGATCTTGATTTTTATCCAGGACACTCACAAGCCCAGACACTCAGGACTCCTCGCTCAGTCTCTTGAGAGCCCCGATCTGAGCTTCCATTGACTCTGTGAAGATCACAGCATTCGTCAGCAAAGTCAAGATCCGTGAATCTTTCTTTGCCGACAGATTCCCCATAGCTGCTGGACATCATGACATTGCCCAACACCCAGTCCATTCTAGCATTGAACAGAGTAACAGCAAGAAACATACCCCTGATGAACCCCAGAATCAACTGGGAAAAACACAGAGATTCTGCCTCAATTCTGCACAGCACTCACAGTAACAGTGTACAGGCTGACCATGATATCCAGCAACCCTGAGGGGATCCTGCAAAGTCTCAGGATATCCCACAAGGCAGCTCGATCAACTGAGTTGGATGCTTTACATAGAGGAAGATGTAGAAGTTTGGATGGGAATCTTCATGACGGCATCCAATTTTACTGCCATCCTCTTTTGCACAACAGCTTCTAGTGTGTCCAGGGTTCTCCCTGTGAGCATTCCCCATAAGTTTGTGCAGGCACTGATCTTCTTCTGAGCTCTTCAGGTGACTGCTGTGTAGAAAAACAGAATGCAATGAGAGAATATTTCCAGTAGTTTGATGCATATACATCAAAAGACATAAGTCTCCTTAGGAAGTACTGTCTGCTCTGACCCTTCTTGTACAGCACTACTGTGTTGTCAGACCAGTCCAGATTGTTTGTCATGTGAACCCCTAGGTACTTGTACCTCTTCAACACTTCCATATCTCCCCCCTGAATGGTGGCTGTTCTCAGTGGCTGCTTTGCATGCCGGAAATCCACCACCAGCTCCTTTGTCTTACTGATGTTGAGTTATAAGTTGTTTTCCCTCTACCACGAGACAAAGTCCTCCACAACCTTCCTGTACTCTGACTCATCTCTATTATTAATATAGCCTATGAAGGAGTCATTTGAAAATGTATGTGTGAAGCAAGCACTGTAATGGAAGTCTGTAGTGTAGAGGATGGACATGAAGGGAACACAGGGCAGTTCCCTGAGGTGTTCCAGTATTACACACCACCATTTCTGACACACAGTCCCCCAGCCTCATAAACTGCTGTCTGTTGGTCAGGAAGTCCATGATCCAGGAGATTATGAGGGAATCAAGATGCAAAGCCGTGAACTTTTTCTCTAGTCAATGAGAATGGTTTTAAAGGCACTGGAAAAATTTGACATGTCTTTTACATGACTACTCTGCATGTGTTTGTATATTTTTTGAAGAAATAATTTTTCCTTGTTACATTATCTTTTGGTTTAATATTTGGCTATATAATTGCTTCTTTTATATATACAAAGTTGCTTTTGATATTGGCAAACTGCTCCTTACTAACTTTAGTATCCCTTTGCAGGTTACACAATTATTCTTGCAGACATTTTTTATAGTATAAAAAACATACACAACCCCACTACACCTGTGATGTTGGAATTTATGCATTACATTTTACCAAATTTAGCATTTATTATACAAACCGAGTGCCAATTTCACTCTTTTGAATTGGAAGCTCTTTCACTGTGCACAATTTCTGAGCTGTTGTCCTTGCATTCGGTAACTTGCTGTATTCTACAATCTGCTGGCAACCTGTTGTGTAATATTGGCTTAACCAATATGTATATTTGTTGCTATTGATAATGTTATTTGGAGACTGAGTGTTATAATGTATTTATATAGAACCTATTACATCGCAAGGTTCTTGTCATGTAGTAAAGCAAAAGTGCAATTTTTTTTTTATAATTTTATTAATTTTATTGTAATCATAACAGGATTGAAAAACAAGTCAACCCCCAAAAGTGCAAACAATTTAAATTGAAGATGTCATAAATATATAAAAAAAAAAAAAATACCATTTAAAAAGAATAAAAAGGCAAACAAAAAAATAAGTGTTTAAATTAGACCAAAAGCTAAGAGTAGGTCGCTTGTGGTAAGAAATTCTGCGTGCATAATAAGTCTACATTTAAAATGAACTGAGGGGATTGCTTAAAAAAGAAGCTCCACTAGAAGAAAGACCCCTTTTGTGCTGAGACAGGGTTAGATGGTCTCAAATATACTCAGGAACTAAACCAATTTTAGCCTTATAAACTAGGAAAAGCTTAATTCTAAAAGCCAATGTGCTTTCTTAAGAAAAATGATATGCATCTTTCTTTTGACCTTATCAACAAAATTTCACACATTTGCAGAGTTCAGTACTTTTTGCAGACTTTTTGGCAATATTCACTTCTACTAGTAACAAAAGGGCGGCACGGTGGCGCAGTGGGTAGCGCTGCTGCCTCGCAGTTGGGTGATCTGGGGACCTGGGTTCGCTTCCCGGGTCCTCCCTGCGTGGAGTTTGCATGTTCTCCCTGTGTCTGCGTGGGTTTCCTCCGGGCACTCCGGTTTCCTCCCACAGACCTAAGACATGCAGGTTAGGTGGATTGGCGATTCTAAATTGGCCCTAGTGTGTGCTTGGTGTGTGGGTGTGTTTGTGTGTGTCCTGCGGTGGGTTGGCATCCTGCCCGGGATTGTTTCCTGCCTTGTGCCCTGTGTTGGCTGAGATTGGCTCCAGCAGACCCCTGTGACCCTGTGTTCAGATTCAGCGGGTTAGAAAATGGATGGATGGATGGATAGTAACAAAAGCATGCACCAGCTGTACCGCATCTGTAAATGAAAGTAAAGATCTCACCCCAGGCACAGCATATTGAATAAAATCATCAAATGCAGTTTTATTTAACTTTGTTCAAATGATCTGTAAAGCTCTGGTCTGAGTCAACAATCACTTTGAAGCTCTTGACTTGAACTGGCTGCAGACCAAGTGAATCCTCTTTCTCAGATATCTGAGTTCATCAGGGCCAATAACAACAATAACATTTATTTATATAGCACATTTTCATACAAATAATGTAGCTCTAAATTCTTTACATGATGAAGAAAGAGAAAAAAGACAAAATAAATAAGAATTAAAATTAGGGAACACTAATTAACATAGAATAAAAGTAAGGTCCGATGGCCAGGGAGGACAGAAAAAACAAGAAAAAACTCCAGACAGCTGGAGAAAAAAATAAAATCTGCAGGGGTTCCAGGCCACAAGACCAGCCAGCCCCCTCTAAGCATTCTACCTAACATAAATGACGTCAATCAGTCCTCATTGTATTCAGGGTTCTCATGGAAGAACTTAATGATGATATTCATGTGGACTTCTAGCCTTTAATCCATGAATGTAGGGACATCACGGTGCTTTGATTTGGTGGTAGTGGTGCAGATCGCCACCACAGAAAACTGGAAAAAGAAGAGAAGAGAAAGAAGGGATTAGTATGGATTTTAGAGCCACCATGATATAATAATAATAATAATTAATTGAGTATACAGAGCATCGGGATTAAACGAAAATGAAGCTATGAGAAAGCCATGTTAAAATAATGAGTTTTCAGCAGCTTTCTAAAGTGCTCCACTGTATTAGCCTGGCGAATTCCTATTGGTAGGCTATTCCAGATTTTAGCTGCATTACAGCAGAAGGCCGCCTCACCACTTCTTTTAAGTTTAGCTCTTAGAATTCTAAGCAGACACTCATTTGAAGATCTAAGGTTACAATTTGGATTGTAAGGTGTCAGACATTCCGATATATAAGATGGAGCGAGATTATTTAAGGTTTTGTAAACCATAAGCAGTATTTTAAAGTCAATTCTAAATGACACAGGTAACCAGTGTAGTGACATCAAAACTGGAGAAATGTGCTCGGATTTTCTTTTCCTAGTTAAGATTCTGGCAGCTTCATTCTGCACTAGTTGCAATCGATTGATGTCTTTTTTGAGTGCGTTACAGTAATCTAGTTAACTGAAAACAAAGGCGTGGATTAATTTCTCACCATCTTGTAATGTTATAAGAGGTCTAACTTTTGCTATAAGGAATATCTCAAGAGTTATCATCATTACATTTTAATACAATTGATTGTCATTCAACACCTAATGTCAGAGATAAAATTGTTTACAATATTTTCACATTTACTGATAAAATTATATATTATTTGCATAAACTGATAATACATTTTGTGGATCTAAGTACAGAGGGTGACAAATAAACAAACCAGACAAGGCCCCAAAATGAACCCTGAGCTGCAGCACAACTAGCCAGCACTAGAGAAGAACAAATCCTATAAAATACCAGCAACATTTATTTACATAAAACATCTTTTCAAATAAAAAGATATAGTAGTTTAAAGTGGTTTATTAAGTTTATAAATGCTCACTTTAATAAACAAATCATGACAGTCAAAAATGTCAAAAATGAAAACTGTCTTTCATGAAGGTAAGACTAGTCTTACTGATGATGTGAAAAGTCAAACATTTATAGCACAAGTTCCCTGTTTTTGTAATATCTTGTAGTTCTGTTATATCTTATAGTTTCAGAGTCCTTCCACGTGCAAAAGTTCGCTGACGACACTGCTATCGTTGGCTGCATCAGGAATGGGCAGGAAGAGGAGTATAGGAACTTAATCAAGGACTTTGTTAATGGTGCGACTCAAACCACCTACAACTGAATACCAGCAAAACCAAGGAGCTGGTGGTGGATTTTAGGAGGACCAGGCCCCTCATGGACCCCATGATCATCAGAGGTGACTGTGTGCAGAGGGTGCAAACCTATAAATACCTGGGAGTGCAGCTGGATGATAAATTGGACTGGACTGCCAATACTGATGCTCTGTGTAAGAAAGGACAGAGCCAACTATACTTCCTTAGAAGGCTGGCGTCCTTCAACATCTGCAATAAGATGCTGCAGATGTTCTATCAGACGGTTGTGGCGAGCGCCCTCTTCTACGCAGTGATGTGTTGGGGAAGCAGCATAAAGAAGAGAGACGCCTCACGCCCAGACAAAATGGTGAGGAAGGCAGGCTCTATTGTAGGCATGGAGCTGGACAGTTTGACATCCGTGGCAGAGCGACGGGCACTGAGCAGGCTCCTATCAGTCATGGAGAATCCACTTCATCCACTAAACAGTATCATCTCCAGACAGAGGAGCAGCTTCAGCGACAGACTGCTGTCAATGTCCTGCTCCACTGACAGACTAAGGAGATCGTTCCTCCCCCACACTATGCGACTCTTCAGTTCCACCCGGGGGGGGGGGGGGGGGTAAACGTTAACATTATACAAAGTTATTGTCTGTCTGTATACCTGCATTGTTATCGGCATTGTTATCACTCTTTAATTTAATATTGTTCTTTATCAGTATGCTGCTGCTGGAGTATGTGAATTTCCCCTTGGGATTAATAAAGTATCTATCTATCTATCTATCTATCTATCTATCTATCTATCTATCTATCTATCTATCTATCTATCTATCTATCTACAGTGCATCCGGAAAGTATTCACAGCGCATCACTTTTTCCAGATTTTGTTATGGTACAGCCTTATTCCAAAATGGATTAAATTCATTTTTTTCCTCAGAATTCTACACACAACACCCCATAATGACAATGTGAAAAAGAGTTTACTTGAGGTTTTTGCAAATTTATTAAAAATAAAAAAACTGAGAAAGCACATGTACATAAGTATTCACAGCCTTTGCTCAATACTTTGTCGATGCACCTTTGGCAGCAATTACAGCATCAAGTCTTTTTGAATATGATGCCACAAGATTGGCACACCTATCCTTGGCCAGTTTCGCCCATTCCTCTTTGCAGCACATCTCAAGCTCCATCAGGTTGGATGGGAAGCGTCGGTGCACAGCCATTTTAAGATCTCTCCAGAGATGTTCAATCGGATTCAGGTCTGGGCTCTGGCTGGGCCACTCAAGGATATTCACAGAGTTGTCCTGAAGCCACTCCTTTGATATCTTGGCTGTGTGCTTAGGGTTGTTGTCCTGCTGAAAGATGAACCATCGCCCCAGTATGAGGTCAAGAGTGCTCTGGAGCAGGTTTTCATCCAGGATGTCTCTGTGCATTGCTGCAGTCATCTTTCCCTTTATCCTGACTAGTCTCCCAGTCCCTGCCACTGAAAAACATCCCCACAGCATGATACTGAAACCACCATGCTTCACTGTAGGGATGGTGCCAGGTTTCCTCCAAACATGACGCCTGGCATTCACACCAAAGAGTTCAATCTTTGTCTCATCAGACCAGAGAATTTTCTTTCTCATGGTCTGAGAGTCCTTCAGGTGCCTTTTGGCAAACTCCAGGTGGGCTGCCATGTGCTTTTTACTAAGGAGTGGCTTCTGTCCGGCCACTCTGCCATACAAGCCTGATTAGTGGATTGCTGCAGAGATGGTTGTCCTTCTGGAAGGTTCTTCTCTCTCCACAGAGGACCTCTGGAGCTCTGACAGAGTGACCATCGGGTTCTTGGTTACCTCCCTGACTAAGGCCCTTCTCCCCTGATCGCTCAGTTTAGATGGCCGACCAGCTCTGGGAAGAGTCCTGGTGGTTTCAAACTTCTTCCACTTACGGATGATGGAGGCCACTGTGCTCATTGGGACCTTCAAAGCAGCAGACATTTTTCTGTAACTTTCCCCAGATTTGTGCCTCGAGACAATCCTGTCTCAGAGGTCTACAGACAATTCCTTTGACTTCATGCTTGGTTTGTGCTCTGACATGAACTGTCAACTGTGGGACCTTATATAGACAGGTGTGTGCCTTTCCAAATCATGTCCAATCAACTGAATTTACCACAGGTGGACTCCAATGAAGCTGCAGAAACATCTCAAGGATGATCAGGGGAAACAGGATGTACCTGAGCTCAATTTTGAGCTTCATGGCAAAGGCTGTGAATACTTACGTACATGTACTTTCTCAATTTTTTTAATTTTAATAAATTTGCAAAAACCTCAAGTAAACTTTTTTCACGTTGTCATTATGGGGTGTTGTGTGTAGAATTCCGAGGAAAAAAATGAATTTAATCCATTTTGGAATAAGGCTGCAACATAACAAAATGTGGAAAAAGTGATGAGCTGTGAATACTTTCCGGATGCACTGTATCTATCTATCTACTGTATCATAAGTGATAAGTTATAATGCACCATGCTGATAGTAGATGAGTTTTCCTATCTCAAAATTATTGCTTACACCACATAATATTAACCAAGCTCAGCAGATTCTAGCCTCAGCCTGCCATCAGATACAAACACAGCTACACACACTCACACTATCCCAATCAGTAGCGTGCAGAGGGTGGAACAAAGGGGTGATAGCCCCGGGCATCCATCTCTGGGGGGGCATCCGATGCAAAGAGTGTTGCTCTCTAGGAGAGCCCTGTTTCGAAAATAATTTTAATTTAATATGAACAAATTTCAATTATTATAGCTCATTCTTAGTGAAGCACTATGACTTCTAAGCGCTAGAAGTGCTCGCACTGGGCCTGACCAGGCCCTGCGTAGTGAAAAGAGGCCTTCCCTTGAAAACATTATGAAAACTATGTTCATTTCACATGGGACAGGAAATTGAACCCATGAGTCAAACAACTTTGAATAGGGCTTCAGCATGAGAGAGATGCTCTAACTTTGAAAGATGTCCAACTTTGGTGCAGTGAAGTGTTTTTCTGAAACTGAGTTTACCTCACTTATTTCATCTGTCATGTTCTTTTTCTAGCAAGTCCAGTAAAGTAAGTCAGAAAAATATGTAGTCTGTGTAGTCACCGTAAATCTGGGTTATGTTATAATTCTTGCATGTACAGGAGTTTGGTCGGGGTTCTTGACCTTTCAGATCTTCCATGTCACAAGAGCGTCTAACCAACCTGGCTTTAATCAGCATTGAAAAAGAATTCTTCACAAATGATGTAAAAAATGAAGTAGCACAATTGTTTTCAGACAGGAGATCTAATTTGGGGAAACCAACTTGAATAATATTTAATTTGAATAAGTGTTTATTTCTTATTTAATATGCCTTTCTTTCTCATATTCATATGCCTTCTTTACCATTCACTTTGACAGCACCTCACCTAGGTCGGCATACAACCAAGGAGTTTGCCCTGGGCAACTTCTAGCCTCTGCACGCCACTGACCCCAATCAAACAGACAGCATGTAACAATGTAAACAGAGTCTTCAAGCAAAACTGCCATGAGAATAGGAGAACGTAAAGACTATACACTAAACAAGATATTGTAGTGGTTCAAGAGAAAAAATGTGGTGCTACTACTCATGACACTAAATCACCTACCTATCCATTTCATGTTTTTTTGGACCATCATCTATTTCACTGCCAATGGGATTCTGTTACAAATAAATTTGTCCATGTCAGATACATTTGGCTTGTATTTGGTCATGGAGAGCACAATGCACCAGTAGTTAGAGCTGGCCTTGTTGCAGGTCACTTTCTCCCACTATGCACATAGGTTTTCTTAGGATACTCTATTTATTTCACACAACATAGAGATGCTTTTTAAGGTTGATTGTCAACCATAAATTGGACCAATATTGGAGAGTTTGAATGTGTATTGATAAGTCTTCCATACAATGAGATGGCATCCCAATCGAGAATATTTTTCTGACCAACTTCTAAAATAGAATCTGGCTTTTGGCATCCTTCTACTAAAAGAAGAAGTTTCTGCGAATGAGTGTCTTTGGTCTGCAACAACCTTGCTCCTTCTTACATTTCTGAACTTTTCTGCCTTTTCAAACCTGTACGCGTACTCAGACCCTCAGTCACTGGTCTGCTTTCTATTCCTCTTGTACGTCTGTCTACTGTGGGAGACGGCTCTTTGCTGTAGCTGAAGTAATCTTCCATAGCATCTCTGTAACTGTTCAAATTTATCCTCATATAAGTCCAACCTCAAAACACATCTTTATGCGCAACATTATCATTACTTTATTCAAACCAACTAGTCTTTACTCATCAATTTATCTTTCAAAATAATAACAATGTATTATACTACATTTTCTAACTTGTCTGATACAT
Organism: Erpetoichthys calabaricus; assembly: GCF_900747795.2. Lineage (NCBI taxonomy): Eukaryota > Metazoa > Chordata > Cladistia > Polypteriformes > Polypteridae > Erpetoichthys > Erpetoichthys calabaricus. The sequence goes on along the minus strand of NC_041397.2, from coordinate 53,748,935 downwards.
TCTGTTATTTTAACATTTTTATGATTGTATTGTATTGCATGTAGCGGGTTGGATAATGGATGAATGGATGTATTGCATGATTATCTTTGTAAAGTGACCTTGAATCTATGATAAGGTACTATATAAATACATTACTATTATTATTATTATTATAACCTTATAACCAGAGTGAACCCATTGAAATAATGATCATACTCCTTCTCAGGATCAAGTCACATGCCATTAACGCTACCCACTGTACCACTGAGCTGCACGGGATCATTGGCAGTATTCACTCATTTATTCATTCTAAAAAGTACAGTATTTAATCCAAAATAGGGTCTCAAGGGGTAGATGTGTATCCAGATATCACTAGGCGCAAGGAATGAAACAGAACCAGTTAGGATGCAACATTCAAAAATGCACGCTGAGGTCAGTTTAGAGTTGCCAGATAACCTAACCTGTATGTCTTTAGGAGAAAAACTAAGCAGAAAATCCCTCAGTGATATCAAACTACATGTGGACAACTAACTGCTGCAGGATTTAAACCCAGAACATTATATCTGACATGCTACTATGTCAATATATTTTTGCTTTTGAGTGCAAGTTATCATTTACAGCAATGTCATTCAAATTAGGTAATAAAAACAAGTTTAAAACATGAAGTACACAGTAAATACCCGGCAGTTTCCTTCTACTCCATAGTGTTAAATAGTACCTTCTTTTTTTGGCAAACCTTTCAGAATTTTGTCTCATGATTAGCACCAGTTTTATCAGGTTGCAGTACAAATCTTCTCTCCTGCAGTAGTTTTTACTTTGATATATTGTATTAATGGTGTAAAGCTGCCAACGGCAATCATTGTCTACTGAAGGTATTGTCCAAAATTAAATGTTTTGTGGCAGGTGGAAAAACTGGATAAGCACTGAGAGGAGATTTAGCTTTCACTTGCTGCCTGCAGGCCTTTTCAAATTAGAAGGTAAACACAAGCAGGTCTTATCAGAACAATGGCATGGCTTCCTTGGGTGGGCAACAAAGGCTTCGATCAATAAATCCTCCTAAATAATTGAGTGGGGTCTGTTTTACATTCAATATGACTTTGACAGATATGATTTCTTGGAATGTAGGGTGAAACCATTTCAGAAAAGACAAGGCTGTGAGTGCACTGGAAAGATTACAGAAAAATTTATTTTCACTATTACAGTATCTTTTAACAAGAATCCACTGGGAATGACATGTCAGTCCATTACAGGGGACCACCAAAGTCACTCATAACTGGCAAATTTAAAGTGACCAATGAATCTCACTCCACACAAACAGTGACTAGGACTAGGGAGAGAGAGGACGTACTGTATCTGCACACTGTAGTATTATACTTTATTCATTTTTCTAACTGATAATTTCAGTTCAGGATTATTATTGTTATTATTGTTATTGACACAAAAACAGTATGTATGTATGCTTCAGAACAGTATTTCATAAGTAAAACTGAATAAATAATGTTTGTTAAGCAAATCAGCCATTATAGACCATAGAATAAACTATTATCATGGTACAGTAATCCCTCCTCCATCGCGGGGGTTGCGTTCCAGAGCCACCCGCGAAATAAGAAAATCCGCGAAGTAGAAACCATATGTTTATATGGTTATTTTTATATTGTCATGCTTGGGTCACAGATTTGCGCAGAAACACAGGAGGTTGTAGAGAGACAGGAACGTTATTCAAACACTGCAAACAAACATTTGTCTCTTTTTCAAAAGTTTAAACTGTGCTCCATGACAAGACAGAGATGACAGTTCTGTCTCACAATTAAAAGAATGCAAACATATCTTCCTTTTCAAAGGAGTGCGCGTCAGGAGAGAGAGAGAACAAAGCAAGCAGTCAAAAAAAAATCAATAGGACTGTTTGGCTTTTAAGTATGCAAAGCACCGCCGGTACAAAGCTGTTGAAGGCGGCAGCTCACACCCCCTTCGTCAGGAGCAGAGAGAGAGAGAGCCAGAGAAAAACAAAGTCAAAAATCAATACGTGCCCTTTGAGCTTTTAAGTATGCGAAGCACCGTGCATCATGTCCTTCAGGAAGCAGCTGCACACAGAAGGTTGCAAAGTCCCTATCGTCTAGGTGTGCGAACAGCCCCCCTACTCACACCCCCCTACGTCAGCGCAAGAGAGAGAGAGAGAGAGAAAGTAAGTTGGGTAGCTTCTCAGCCATCTGCCAATAGCGTCCCTTGTATGAAATCAACTGGGCAAACCAACTGAGGAAGCATATACCAGAAATTAAAAGACCCATTGTCCACAGAAACCCGCGAAGCAGCGAAAAATCCGCGATATATATTTAAATATGCTTACATATAAAATCCACGATGGAGTGAAGCCGCGAAAGGCGAAGCGCGATATAGCGAAGGATCACTGTATATGTATTTGAGTTTTGAGCAGCAAAAATGTAACTTGCCTCAGGTGGCTTTATTTAACACACCGGCCCTGGTCTACTGACAGCTAGTGAAGAAGAGATTAAGCACATACAGTGCGTGCAATCAAGCAGCAAACAATCTCTTTCTCACTCTCTGTCACTTAACAACTGAAGCTTGTGTGTGTGATATATTTGTGAAATAACTCAATACTTTTCAGAAATAACATGATAATTATTGCAAAATAACAAAATACATTAAAAATAATGTAACTAATTTATTTTTTTGAGTGCGTATATAAACTTCCATAATGATAACAATAAAATGTACTACTAATTCAAAAATATATACTATATTTCAATTAAATTAAATATGTCTAAAAATAAGAATCTGATAAAATCATTAAAATCATTTCAAACCAATCATTTATAAAAATTATCAATTGTAGTTCAGTATAATCCTCAACTTGTGTGTGGTTAGCTTTAGCGAGAGTGCTGTACACAGCAGGTTCACTCTGTGAATCTCTAGCACTTTTTTAAGGGTAACACTTAGTAGTACTGCTATAAAATAAAGCAACATACTATATAACGTCACCAAAATGATCACACTGCTTATTTGCTTTTTACGTATGTGCCTTTATTTTCACATGAATAAAGAAAGGTTTCAGTGGTGCATTTTTGTGTGTATTCACCCAACCCTTTTTAGGCAAGGCCTGAACAATGCAGCCTTGGCAAAAAAAGTGACAAATGTTGCGTCAAGCTCACCTGACAGGTTTGATGATCTAGCTTTTCATATCGGAGAGAAACAGAAAGATGAATGTCAAAAATCTGAAGGTGTTCCCGTTTCAAACAGAAAGTTTTGAACAGAACTGTTTTGTACACACCTTTATGTAAAAACACTAAGTGCCTGGGGTTATTTGCAGCCAAAAAAATACTTTGCTCCAATCTTAGAGATGTTCCATAAACTTGTGTGCTGTGCGAGAGTATAATGTACTGTATGTTCCAAACACTTTCAATTCAATTAGTCTGTAGCTTGGATTACTGGTTTAGTTGTACAGCTGCAGCAATTGTTAAATACTAGTCCTGTTTTCTGAATAATTTACTACTTGTATGCCAGAACCTGCTTGTTTAAAGTGGAACTGCTTGAAGGTGACTATAAGGTAATTTATGGTTACCAATAGGCCCCATGTGAGTGAGGGATTATGTGTAAGTATGACCTGGAGTGAACTGGTGCCCCACACAAGTGTTAATTCCCTCCTTGTACCCAATGATGCCAGGGTAGGCACCATTTACCATTTGTCTATACTGGACAAGCATGTTAGAAAATGGTGGGCTAAATGTCTGGCAAAAATGGCTGATTTTACAGAGTGTCAAATTTCCTTTACAAACTATTCTTTGAAGGTGTTTCAAACAGGGATGAAAGCAAAAATGTATTCTTTTATATTTTTTTGAAAAATGTGCTTTCACGATGTGTTGTCTTGATCTAACTTAATATTCTGAGAGCCTTTTTTTACAAGCTGGGTACTTCTTGACTCAAGGGTAGGTCCTGTATACTTAATTGCCTATCCATATGTTACTCATCAGTCCTAATTATATTACATCCTCTGTGGACTGTTGGGAGTACTCGTGCATCAACTCTGAACCCAAATGACAATCAAAATAATCAGAGTCCTGAAAGAAAATGGTTGTTTATAAAAAATGAATAAATGACACATGAGAACAACAAAATACTACTGAACTGAAAATAACCAGCACCTCTGCCCTCTGAGCCTAGTTAAGCAGCCCTGGCTACTCTTTTACTTGTAGTCCCTTCTTATCTTCCAAAACTCTGGCTGTCCTCCAGCTCTATGGTCAGCTAAGACTTGTCATCAGCTGTCACACAGACCTAAGACCACAAGGCCCCTTTATGCTGTGCTCTTCCAAGGTACCCCATTGGGGTCTCAGCTGACATCAGTCTCCAGTATCATATGGGCAGAGCCCCCCCAAACCCCAGCAGCAGCAACAAGTGTCCCTGTGAGTTAGCCACATTGCAGAGGTATACTGAACTTGGCCGGATTGGTTCTCCTCCCCTGCAGTCTTGTGACGCTACAACGCATTGCCCCATAGTGTCTTGCGGCACCTCTAACCCCACAATAGTACTTACATTTCTAACTGCAGGATCTTGAGTGAAGCCCCCACCCCCACTGTTGCATCTCCTCATGGTCATGGTTTCCCAGTTTAACTCCCAGAAAAATGTTGGCCTAGGAAAAAAAGGGCACAACCTGACTGAGGACAAGTGTTGAAAACGTCAAGTATTAAACTTTTAGGTTATCATTCAGCTAAATTGCACCAACATGGCTCTGGTTGCAGAAACATATCCCAGAAGCACAGAATATGTGCCTGGAATCACTTTTAGACCTTGTTAGTTCTTCTTAAGGACATTAACTCACATATGGAAAATCACACTAACTGAAGAGAATACCCAAGGAGATATGCAGACAATGGGATAAAACGAGTAGCTAAACACTAATCACTGCACCAGCATGGCATTTCATGTTAACTCATGTACCGGTATTTAAATCAGGGGCAGGCAACATTAATTCTGGAAGGCAGTAGGGCTTGCAGTTTTTCGTTCCAACCCAGTTGCTTAATTAGAAACCAATCCCAGCCAATCTCAGACCTTGTTTAATTTTATAGCTTGTTAGTCTGCAATGTTGGGTTCTTATATCATAGCTTATTTTTCCTTTCCAAGAATATTATCCAAATGATTTGAAGCCTAAAATGGATCATTTTCAGTCTGTCACATTTTTCTCTGAAGCGTTTTATTAAACCAAATAGCTCATGATGAATCCACGCAAGTGTAAATGGAAACAAGTTAGAGGAAGAACAGCTGGCTCCTTTGTCATTTGCATCTTATTGCTAATAAGAAGCCTTTAAGAACAGTGAATGTAGCTGTTTAAAACTGAAATAAGCAATTAAGGGTGGGGAATCTTAACAAACGAGATCACTAAAATGAAGTAGAAAAATATCACTTGAGCAATAAGTGCTTAATCAGAAATAATGACTTCTCATTAAGAAACTGGGTTGGAATGAAAACCTGCAGCCACTGCAGCCCTCCAGGACTGACATTGCCTACCCCTGATTTAAATTAATATTAGCATTTGTTTTGTCAGCAACAAACAATTAATAAATGAAAGAAAGTAAATAAAAATATAGTCACAGAGAATTTGAATGAAAGACACGACAACTTTGAGATATCCATAAATGCCATTAAGATGTTAAAGTGGATCACTCAGCAGGAGTGCTGCAGTACAGAGTGCCTCACTGAAACCACAAAAAGGGGTTTGGACCTTAGACTTGGTATCTGTTTTGTTCCTGATTCAGGATTAGTAATGCAGCTTCTATTGTGACTTCTATTTGTACTGAGTGTAATTTTCTATACTAGCTGAGGCCACTAGCAGAGTGACATCTGACCTGAATCACATGAGTGTGAGGAAACTGAAGTCATGAGAGGAACTAAAAACTACAGCTACCCCACTGGACTTCTGTATGTGACACAGGGTGAGCCAACTAGCACTGAGCAAACAGGTATAATCAAAGAATTCTAAGAAAGGGAACAATCAGGCTTGCCATTGGTCTTCAGTGACAAAAGAAAACAGAAATAAAAAGATAATCCTAATTGTAATCAGAAAGAAACAAGCAGGTCAAAACATACGAGACAATAGAAACAAAATAATGTGAGGAATTATAACTTCAGTCCAAGTGGAAAGAGTATGTCACATGTCTTTTTTATGGTAATGATGTAACAGAAAGGGCATGGTTAACAATTAAAATAGGGTGACAACAGTCCAGACTTTGGTCTTGTCACATCTGCACTACTGCAACTGTCTGCTGACAGGAGCACTGACTTACATAACCAAGCCACTGCAGATGATTCCAAATCCAGTGGCACATCTGGTGTTCAATCAGCCAAGGTAGGCACATGTCACCGCTCTCTTCTGATCACTACATTAGCTCCCTGAAGTTAGGATCCTTGATGTTGTCCTTGTAGACAGTGGGTCTGCACAAAAAATATGGAAACACTTATGAGGTCCTATGCTCCTTCTCAGCTACTCAGGTCTGTTGTTGAATGGCATCTGGTTATACCACCTTTGCATGGCATTAAATCTCAGTCCAGACTCTTTTCCTGTGTAGCTCCTGGCTGGTGGAACAAGCTGCCCACCTCCATTTGAAATTATGACTCCCTCAAGGTTCTTGTCTGGTGAATTTCTGTCTAATTGATATTAGCTGTCACGATTTTATTATCTAGGAATTTTAACTCGCTTGTATTAAGATCTGAGCTCTCCACTTATAATGATCAAATTCATACAATTTTCCTGTAATACCTGTCCCCAAACAGTCCCCCAGACTGATGTTTGCTGAAATTTGTTGATCACTTTTGTAGGCTGCATTGGATAAAAGCATCTGCTGAGCAAATAAAGTTAGCATGTGACACAGCTGATTTGAAAATGCTGCATAATAAAACAATTATACAGATGTAAGGCAATAGCTTCCCCAACTAGTGGCCACAGATTGCCATCTGGAAGCCAAAATGACTTTCAACCTCTTACCTTGCCACTTGTCCTGGTGCTTTCACTTTTAAAGGGCCTGGATATCCCTGACACTTGCTGGTTCACCTGCCCCCTAGTGTCCTATGGAAAATACTGCATCTTCCTGTCCAAGGTGCATCTCTCTCTCGATTGGACTGTTGCCATATCTCTCTCCTCTCCTTCCCAACACGACATCTGCTTTCCCATATTGGTAAGTTCAAGACTTATTCTGCTGCCGCTTTGGCTTTCCTCTTCTCAATGACGCTTTGTCCAGTTTGAAAGTACCAACCCATTGGTATTCCTGTTCCTAAAAAATCCTCTACTGCATGGACAAGACTTCACACCCATTTACCACATCTAGGAGATAACTGGGCAAATGGAAAACTATTTTACATCGTTAGCTGGCATTTGATCATTGCCATTACTTGATTTTTATACTGGCCTCCACACTTTTTAAATAATAAAATGAATATTCTCATCCAAAAATTTCCTGCCTCTAAATTTTTGGGCCTTGCCATGCCCTACATGGCATCGGGGATCGGGCTTCTGAAGTGCATTGCTCTCACTTGTCACTTAGGGAAGGCACGTGTGTCCCGTTCAAGCGAATTTCTCAAGTTATATTCTCCAATACATATATATTTTTGCTGCTTCTAAGAGGAACTCTTTTAAAATCCCTCTTCAAGGTCACATTCCATACATGTATGTCTTTGAAAACATTCCATAGTCCACCGTCATCTCCCGAAAAGGGTCGCCAGTATAATCCCTTTCTAAGTGCTAACTTCCGCATGACACCGCATCGCATTTCGCACTGTTTTGGTATTGTCATGAATTATGAATTGCATGTTTTTAAAAGATTATATTGTTATATTTTGATAAAGTCTGCGTGTTATCTTGCAAAAATTTAGCTGAATACTGTAATGAGAAAATCCGGTGTATGTTAACATTATTTTTATTAAATTTGCACGCAAGTTTATACAGTCCACACATACCAGTAACAGCGTTTGATGTAACCGGCCCTGTGTGCAGTTGTTCAGCCCTAGGCCCCACACACCCCTATGGCCGCCTCTGTCATCGAACATCACAATTTTGCCAATTTAAAAGCTGAATTGACTTTTTACTTGGCATTTTGACTAAATTACACTTTTGCATGTATATTTTACTCCAATAAATTAAACATGAAGATTGATTAAATAAAATAGTTTTTCTTACTTATTTGCTAAACAGTTCAATCCACTCATTCTCTGTGACCAGCATTTCTATTATAGAGCCATAGAAAATCTATTCTATAATCTAGTCTATTCATGCTCCTTATTGTTTCCTAGTGAATAGTTCTTTTCTTTTTTCTTCTCTTTTAACTTTTAAATGCTTGCAGGAGATGTCCTGTCATTATTTTTGTGCTACAACACTTCAAACCGGTTTACCCAGCTTTAACATTAAATCATTTTCTCGGCTGGCCACAGGTGTGTCTTCATTATTCCTCTTGTTATCTTCTTTTAATGACACCAGTTTTCACTTATTTTTTATTGTCTCTATATGTTAAAAGTTATTTTAAGTGCTATTTTTTGGCTAATGGTGGAGTGTTTTAGCTTTTGCCTCCTGCCTTGAGTTGTGTGTGTGGGTTTGAGACTGGAAGACAAAAAATGTTTTTGGGAAGTTTGTGCTCCCTGCCAAATACAACACCTTAGTTTCTAAGGTACATTGTTATTTCCATAATTCAATTCATTTTTTTGGATAGCAGCAGAACACTTTCTGAATGACTTTAACACATGCTTGAGTAATAAACTTTCACTCAATGAATGTTCATTTGTATTGATACAGTGCAAGGGAATAGAAATTACAGTTTAGAATGAAAATGCCATTGCATACTAATATTAACAATTTTAGTCACATTTTATGTAGATTGTCCCCAAACTTGCATAGCAAAAGGTTCTTCCATAGTAGGTAGGAAGTACATGTCATACATAATGGAGGTATTAACAGGACACAAGAAAACACTGTTGAACAAAGGAATCCCATTTTCCAGGTCCATTCACAATGCATTCATAATGCAATGAAGCACCTATTGCAATAATCAATATCTGTCTGTCTGTCTGTCTGTTTGTCTGCATGAAACAGCTCCCCCTGTACACAGTATTACAATTTCAAAATCTCCTATTGAAAAGCATTGGCGAATTTGCAAGCTCGTCTATCTTAAAACAGTCTGTTCCTCTTCAACTACAAATTAGCCTCCTGTTTCAATTTTACTTTGACAGCAGTTACACCAACTTGTATATTTTGTATGTTTTCATTATTTTCACCTCCGAGAGCCGCAGAGTGCGTGCTCAGGTAGAAGATCACTGTCACTGTCCACTTGCATGCGTGCGGGATGACAATCCACTATCTGCAAACTGAGATGAGCCATCACGGGGTAACTAGGATATCAGCAGGTTGGTTCTGCTTTATGAAGTCTTCCCAGTGGCTTGAGCAGAACAGAAGAGAATCACTGCATCAGCACCTCAGTCCCCTGGATGCTTACATCATAACAGGTAAGTTAATTGTTTTTCCTTGCTGTAAAAGTATAAAATGCAAGCATGGAAAACAAAAGGTTACCTAGATATGAATGCTGCAGCTTGTGGCATGTAAGCCAATGTGCACAGAGCAGATCAACGTTTACTCAGTATTTACGTTACACTAAAACAACCTCACAGCTCCGTTATTTGCAGTTTATAATGATTCACAATTTCACTGACACTGCAATTTACTAGGGTGAACACACATCCCAGTGATAGTGTCAGAGGGGGACACTTTTACATTTTTTTTGTGCACTGGGTGGCTCCATTAGACACCCACTGTTGGGACTGGGGGGGTGAGAAGTTAAAAGGCTATCTGTACTTATTAATGGTATTTGCTGTCCTGCAAGGGAATCACTGCTTTGAAGTTTGGCCTTAGAAGAATGTCTGTATTTACCTGGCTTGGAAATATTGGTTTCTAATCAGCATATCTGTACTTATTAATGTTTGGTAACCATACATTTTGTTAACTTGTGTTTTTATTAATTGTTAAACCCAGGCAATTTAGATGTGCCATTGATTAAACTGTTTGTCCAGGACTGACAACAGAGGGGTGAAGTAAATATAAACTGCTGGCCAGCAGAAGGCAGGACGGGGAGTCCAGAGGAAACGCTGCCAAGACACTCGGACAGGGCACAGGGGCTCGCAGGCAGACAAGGGTACCTGGCTGGCACAACGGGAGGCACAAGGACGGCAACACTTCCAGGGAGGAAGAGACAGCTCCACAAAGAGACGCCGGATGTGGGTTCAGCGAGAGAGGGAATCTGCATGAAAGGACCCAGTAAAGCTGACAGATGAGAAATGAGGCGTGCCTAGGTCCCAGCAACACAAGGAGCCCAGAGTGGAAGAAAAAGGGACAACAAAGAGACGCTGACAGGGAGTCAACAATTTGACACAACTTCTGCCGGGGAACAGAGTGCATCCATGAACAATTAAGTGTTGGGGTAACACAGTGCCCAAACTGGACTCTACACCACTAAAGGTTGTATCCTACAATTCTTGTTTTTACGGACTTTTAGAGTGTGGACTGTGTATTTGCCTTTTAAAAAAAGGAAAATAATTCCTGATATGTTTAGGTTCTGTTATGTTCATTTATCTTTTTAATGTACCTTATATTGTCTTGTACAATAGAACTTACTGTTGCCTTTTTCTGAAATTACTGTTGTGTCTTTCATTGTGTGTTTACTCACCGCCCAATTTAAAGAAACCTGTGTGCTATTATTGGTAAATTTCAGGAGTTCCCAGTCTCTTAATAAAACTGGGTGGCGTAGTCGGATATTTTAATGGTGTCTAAGTTAGATTACCTATAAGTGTGACCAGACACCTGTGACAATAGTCCTGATTTCAGGTTATGCATCCTGATAAATAACTGAAGCCTATCAAAATGTCCCAGTTTTAACAGGCTGCCCATCTAATAAAACATTGCTCTACTGAAACAAGGACCCCCCCCCCCCAATATATTTCGAAAATATTTACGAATCACCAAAGGGCATAAAAGCCTATAACCCCCATCCCCAGTTATACGCAAATAAAAATGATGTCAAAACACCAACGGGGAAAGATTCATTAAGAACTTGTGTTCAATTTGAACAGCATCATGAGGAAGACTTAGAAACAGACAAAAACGGACAGAACTAGCATTTATTTATTTACATTTCAAGCAATGCATGGAATCCTATCTCCTATGAAAGTGTTTTTATTTTTTTTTTTTGACAATATTTTTCCATGCCCTGCTCTCTTTCTCTGACGATGATAAAATAAAGCAGCCATTAAACAAACGAGGGTGAGATTTACAGTATGTGTGGGCATACATGCTACACATGCATCCTGGTTTGGGACTTTGAAAATCTGGAGACCCTATAATTCACCATTAGAGTTCCATATTCACGTGATATCCGCAATAGTTACTCACTGTAATAAAGTTTGCCTTTCACTTCTGTTATCTTCTATACAGTATATATAAAAGCCAAATTCCCCTGACTCACTCATCACGAAATCTCCTGAACCATGAGGACTTGGGACTTTAAATTTGGAATGTAGGTTATGTAGGTAGGTTCACGAGAGAACTACTCAACGGATTTAGATCAGGTTTTTTTCTATAAAGTGCTTGAACATTCCGTTGATTTTGCGACTTTCTCGTCGCACTAAGTATCATAGTTCACTTGTGGTACCAATTTATTAGCGCAAATCCAAGAGAGACTCATTGGGCTGCCTTGGGGAGTAACCTTAACTCCACTTAGTTAGCGAATGAGAGAACTACTTAACGGATTTAGATCTTTTTTTCTATAATTTGCTTGAACATTCCAGTTGATTTTGCGACTTCTCTCATTGAGCAAAGAATCATAGTTTGCTTGCAGGAGTGATATATTCGCATTAATCCGAGACAGAGGCTGCGGGCAGAGGGGAGTTGGAAGAGTGACGTCAGGAGTAGAGAGCTGGGCGGGGCCCTCTTCACTGTCCTGTTTCACTAATATGCAGGCAAAGCCACGAGGGATGGCTAGTTCCCTAATATTTGTCACAACTGAATAGCTTAGTAAGTCTCGTTTTTATGAAAATTACAATGGCCAGACATGCTTAAGCCAACAAGGGACTAATTACAAAAGTTTTTTTTCAGGTTGTCACTGTGTGTGAATATGGTGTGTGTGTTTTTGTACGTGTGTGTGAGAGAGTGGTCCTTGTGAGTGTGTCCAGTCTTGTTCTGCACCATTCTCATAAGATAGCCTTTGACCCCTGAAACCCTGAAATGGATTGAGAAGGTTCTAGAACCAACCTACCAAACTGAGTCCACTATAATGCCAGCGCAGCCCTTAAACGTACCTGAATGTATACTTTCTAACTTGTTTTCATGATGTTTAGACTTTGGATGACTCCTTTGTGAGTGCTTCACAGGGTCAATAATTAAGTTATAAACTGTGCAATGTGTGAACGTTACCAGGCCTGCTTTCAGTAACTTCAAAGGCATGCCATAGTAGGCTTCAGTAGATACAGGGGGACTTTAGCTCATAATCTTTAGTGTATCATCCTTAGAAATATGTCATGGAACATTTGAGCATGTAGAAATCTTCATCAACATCACTGACCAGACTTTATAATTAGTTGTGTCCTGGTACTTCTGATCCAGTATTCCAAATTATCATTTGCCTTTTCTTCTTCTGTACTTCACTGCAGCAAGCACTTTATTAGGTGGACTGAAGCGCTGTATCTGAAATGGCATCCATACTTTAGTAACTTTCTTGATTCATTAAACACCTGGGGGACCCAGAATCGACTGTATTTCCACTTTCACATGTTCTTTACTTTAATTATATTTGGGTAAAAAATTTCACACATTTCAGAGCACAGTTCAGACAACCAGTACATTATCTACCGGCTTAGACAAATTAACTTAACTGCAACTATGACACAGCATGTTTGTTTGCTTTTGGTTTATTTGTTATAAAATACTTTGTTTTGAATATTTCATACATTTTCCAAGTGAAGACGTCAGCTTTCTACAAATTGTGTTGATTTATCTATTTTTGAGAATTAGACTTAAATCTGGTAGGAAGTAATTATCTAAATTTCCAGAATAATGCATGGTTATGTGGCAGTTAGCTATGGGCATAAGGTGGCAATCAGCCCTGAATGGAATGCCAATCCATACAGTAAACATACCATATGCCCTCACCAATCTATCTAACCAGTGTGTCTTAGGGATTTTGGAGGAAAATGGAATACCAGGAGAAATCCTTTACAGACTAGGGTGAAATAACAATAACAACAACAACAGTATTTATATCTCTAGCACATTTTCATAAAAATGATGTAGCTCAAAGTGCTTTACAAGATGAAGAAAGAAAAAAGAAAAATATAAAAATAAAATTAGGCAATACTAAGTAACAAAGAATAAAGTAAGGTTTGATGGCCAGGAAGACAGAAAAAAAAATCCAGGGTGTTGAGAAAAAAAACAAAATCTGCAGGAGTTCCAAGGCCACGAGACCACCCAGCCCCCACTAGGCATTCTACTTAAAATAAATTATCTCAATCAGTCCTCATGGTTTTCAGGAATTAGACGATGATGGTCATGTGAACATCTGGCCTACAACCCATCAATGTAGGGACTGCACGGTGCTTTGATCAGGTGGTGGTGAGGTAGATCAATACAACAGAAAACCGGTAAAAGAACAACAGAGTAAGTAGGGGTTAGTATGGATTGTGGAGCCATGATAAAAACGATAACTAAATGCATATACAGAATATCAGGGTTACACTAAAATAAAGCTATGAGAAAGCCATATTAAAATAATGTGTTTTTAGCAGTTTTTTAAAGTGCTCCACCGTATTACCCTGGAGAATTTCTGTCGGTAAACTATTCCAGATTTTAGGTGCATAACAGCAGAATGCCGCCTTACCACTTCTTTTAAGTTTGGCTCTTGGAATTATAAGCAGACACTCATTTGAAGATCTAAGGTTATGATTTGGAGTATAAGGTGAGAGACATTCTGAAATGCAGGATGGAGCGAGATTATTTAAGGCTTTGTAAACCATAAGCAGTATTTTAAAGTCAATGTATAAAGTGTACACACATCTATTAAACAGGCCTGGCTTTGAGCCCATGATTCTGAAGCTGCAGTGCAGCAGCCCTAAACCTGCAGGTTTGCAATCCCTACATGTTTATTTTCTCCAGCATTGATGCTGGCTGGAGTTTTTGCTTTCCAGTTCTTTCCTATCTAAACAGACAATAGTATATATTTGTCAGAATAGTAACTGATTTTGCTCTATTATAATCCTCAAAGACGTAAATCAGCGTAAAATAAATAGTAGTTTCCCCCTTTGTCGATTTTCTATTTTTACTTCAGTAATTGTATTTTTCTTTAACTATTTGTAAAGCACTTTGAGCTACACATGCTACAATTCCAATAACTTAGGGATTTTTCAGATTTTTAAAGGGAACAAATTAAGATGCCAATTTGCATCAGGTTTATATTCTAATCAGAACGTTCTGGGAGCTGGCAGTATGGTGACTTAGTGCACTGTTCAGCAAAACTCAAAAGTCATTTTTCAAAAGAAAGTTTTTATAACCAAGAGGTTCTTTGACTAAAATCCAGAGACTCTCTGAATCAATAAACAGGATGTTATAAAATAGAGACCAGATAAACAGGTTGCTAAACATTAACACATTCTAACAAATGTTTTACTTATTTCAGAAAGTTAAATTATATTGCATTTGTACAAGCCATTTTAGTCCTTCACTATTCCAGCACATAGTCACAAGACCTGATATCATCACAGGTATTGGCTTGTGATTCTAACTTAGGCATTTGATATGGAAAGATTCCAGTGTTCTGACTGCTGCCTTTTGATTGACCATTTTGCCTGCCACTAAAAATACCATCATCGTTTAATCTTCAAAATGCCTTTACAATAAAACCATCATGTAGAGGTCAATGATATTCAGAGTTCATGGTGTCATGTTGTCATTTTCTCCAGTTCTGTGTTTTTTTCTGTTTGACATTTCCCAGAGCAATTTTGTTATTTGTTTACTGGTGAATAAACAGTTATTTAGCCCAATTGATGATTGTGTTCTTGTATCATTATATGGCCTTTCCTTTTGAGCATTCCATTAAACCTGTGTCTTTTAAACAAGCACTTGGAGCTCAGGAATACAGGGACACCAGGAGCTGTTAGTTGAATCTCTGGAGAGAAAGCCACCATACTTTCTGCGGGCATTCCTGGCTCTGGAGATAATTCTGGGATTGCTGCAGAAGGAGATCCAAGCTGGCACATAAAGATGATCCTTGGCCAGAGGACTGGTAGGAAGTATGAACAAGTAGTGTAATTTAGAGCTAAGTGTTTGTAATAATAGACAGGGTCCAGAAACATTTAGTTGGGCTCAGGGATTCAAAGAGGGTTTCTATTCTGTTCATTAATTAGTTACTTTATATTCTCCTCCTGTTTAGCTTTTTTCTAAGCTAAACAGGAGGTTTTCTTATCTAATAAAATCTGCTATTTTGATAAAAATTCATTTTTGGCAGTCTGTTCCTGGTAAGGATGTCAAACAGAGATGCTCCGTCATAATATCTTGTTTTTTTATCAAAGTGACAAGGAAGCTGCACTTTGAGGCAGATAACTGAACTGAGCAGTATCTCTCTTCCCAGTGAGCATTTTTACTATATTTTTTTCTTTATCAAAATCCTATTATATTTGTAGATAAGACTGCTTTGGGGGAAAGGACGAAATGGCAGCTGGTGCAACCATCTGAGCTGATAACAGTCTTTGAACTACTAAATACAATAAGGAATGCTTTGCTTTCAGCAGAGCCTTTCATTATCACACTTTATGTAAAAAGTAACACATGTTAGCCTGTTGTGTCTTACCTCTGTTTCTGACATGAAAGTGAAAGTCACAACACCATATAGTATGATGTTTGCCTAGAACCCTGGATCTTTTTCTGTGGTTCACTTTTTTAGTTTAGCCAGAATGCATAGGGGGATATATACTTCTTTTAAGTGTTTAATCTTTGTAAAAGTAAAAATATTAAACGGTCATAAACAGAAAATATTTAGCTACAGTATTTAGTAAGTGTCTACTTTATTCTACTGCATGAAAAATAAACTTCTTCTTCTTTCTCATCTTCGCCAACTTCTCTGTGGAGAAGATATGCCTGAACATCCTTCTCCAAACAGCTCGGTCCTGCACCTCCTCGACACTCAAGCCCTTTTCCTTCAGATCTTCATTTACTTTATCCCTCCACCTCCGCTTTGGCCTCCCCCACTTTCTCATCCCCTGGACTTCCATTCCCATCATTCTTTTACCCACATACCCATTGTCTCTCCTCATCACATTTCCATACCACTCCAACTTACTTTCCTGTACTTTCTTAGATATTTCCACCACTTTTGTTGTACCTCTGATTGTCTCATTTCTTTTTCTGTCCTTTTTTGTAACTCCACATATTCATTTCAACTTTCTAATTTCTGCCACATCTAATTTCTTCTTCTGTGCTACCTTTAGTGCCCATGTCTCAGCTCCATACACAATTGCTGGTCTTACCACTTCCTTATAAATCTTACCTTTAACCTTGGCCTTAATTCTTTGATCAAACAATAATCCTGATACAGTCTTTAAAATTTCCATCCATAGTGCACTCTATGGATTATCTCTGTTTCTAATTCTCCATTTTGAGTTATCACTGATCCTAAATATTTAAATTTATGTACTGTTTTTAATATCTCTCTCTGCAGGCTAACTTCTGAATCCTGCTTATCATTAAACCTGAAATATTCTGTCTTCTTCCTATTTATCTTCCAAATCCCTTCTCTGCTCTTACAATTTCTTTCTTTCTGGTGCTACACAGCACAATGCAATCGAGAAGGAAAAAAAAAACAACAAGTTGATTGTCAATGCCTCTCCAGATGTGCACATCCTCTTTAGAAACTGTTTAATACCCCCTCCTACTGGCATGAGATTAAATTCTCCAATACCGAGTTAAAACTGACAATGTAAATTGCAGCTTCCTAGGACTTTACCTCATTATGTTGGTGGGCATGTAGCAGATGGCAGAAGGAAAGCAGGAAGTCCACATTTATGTATATCCAAAGGTTCTTCATATTCTTATATTAAATGCCCATATTTGTCAACACAGTGGCAGCACTGTTGTTTCACAGCTTTAGAAACCTGAGTTCAAATTGTCTGGGATTTTCATGCTTTCCCACTAGCTGATGTGGAGGAATTGCTTTGTATTCTGGTACAAAGAGTTTTATTTCCATGGAACTTAACCTCAAGTAAGTTCATCTGATCAGTTGACTTTTCTTGTAAACTAAGGACCATGCAGGTTCAGCTGAGAGGGGAAGACACAATAAAGAACTAGTAAGGTTTTAAAGTAACAATGAACTAACAGAAGGCCATGTTTAGATAATTGTGTGCATGCAGTTGTCAGGCAAGGAGGCAGTGCTTTGAAGGCTCTGAAATTCTCTGAATAGCAAATTCAATTGTCTTTTGCTTAAAAGCAGAAAACTAAGTGAGTATACTTTATTTAATAAGCACCTTTATTAAAAGCTGTATGATGTGACACAAAGTAAAAAATAAAATAAAAACATCTCATGGTCAGTGCAGTTTTGTTGATGTGTATCGTATGAATTAAGCTGTCATGTTTTTGTGGTAGCACGTCAGCCAATCAGATCATGTGTTGCTGATCCAGTGCTGCTGCATGTAAGCTTAGGCTTACTGGGATCTGAATTATTTCTGATGTCTTTTGGTTATGAATCCCAAACTGGCATACATTAATGCACAGTTTATTTAAAACTGAACTAAGGGGAAACAACACTTTTATGAAGACTATTTAAAAACTGAATTTACAAATATTAATTTAAAAAAATATTATAGTAGCAGTCAATGAGATGGTAAACAACATCCTTCTGGTTAAGTATGTTATTCATTCACATGTACTGGACATCGGATGCATAGAACTGGAAAAGATGCATTTGGCAGGTTACACAAAGCATTTATTCTTGCACAGGGGGTCACCCTTTCATAACAGATTTTGAATGAAAAATGTGCATCAGCATGGCACGCTGCCTTAGTAAGCACCAGCTTCCCCACTCAATTGTCATTAATTATTTGACACACTTGCTAAATGGTAATGACAGATATTTTTACAAAGCAACCAACAACTAGTCTATTAAAATAATTGCTAGTTTGTTTTGCACATTTTTGTGAATTTGTAACTAACATTTTCCTTAAAAAATATTTTTAAATATACATAAACCCAACAATAGTATTTATTCCTGACTGTACTTTATTATAGTTTCTTTTAGGACTAGATGCAGGCACCAATTATTGTTTCTCTTTATATGTATGTTACTAACAAGATATGATTCTGAAACAAATTAACTTTTATTTTTATTCTACATACTTGCAAGGACCCCCATCCCTCCTCAGGAATAACATGCTGTGCTTGTCCACTACTGATGGGAAAAGAATTTTGTTGAATGTAATCCCACCCAAAGCTGCTGGACCAGAAAACATACCTGGCCAAGTGCTTAGAGAGTGTGCAAGCCAGCTGATGGATACCTTTACAGACATCTTCAACATTTTCCTGACACAGGCAGTCGCCCCCAAGTGCTTCAAAACCACCACCATCATACCCATGCCGCAAAAGTCCTTTATCTTGCCTCAATGACTATTGCCCTACAGCACTCATACCAGTCCTTTGAAAGGTGAATTTTACATCACTTGAAAGCCTATAGCCCAAACCTTTACACCAGAGATGCCATATCAATTACTCTTCATTTGGCCCTGTCCCATCTGGGCGAAAGAGACACTGATGCTGGAATGCCTCTCATTGATTGAGTTTTCAACACCATCAGTTTTCAACACCATCATCCCTCAGACGCTCATAGGGAAGTTGGGTCTGCTAAGCTACAGCGCTTCCATGTTTAACCGGATCCTGGAATTCCTGACAGAGAGACCCCAGACAGTCCACGTCAGAAATAACATCTCCAGTTCTATCATGCTGAGCACTGGTGCCTACAATTGCAAATATTGTATGGACTTACTAGCAATTAAAATGAGTCATTTTACAAAATTGAGAAATAATGATTCACCGACTGGTTCAAGTATAACAAACTGTCTCTTAATGTGGACAGAATGAAAAAGATGACTGTTGACTTCTGGAAGGCCCATGCTGTCCACAACTCACTGCACATCGAGAACTTTGCAGGGGAATTGGTCAAGAGAACCAAATTCCTTGTTGTACACATGGCAGCTGACCTTACTTGATCAATTAACACCACCTCTATTACCAAGAAGGCAGCGGTTTGGTGGTGGAAGGAGCAAACCTAAGCACAAACCCCCAACACCCATCACCACATTCTCCTGGAGCACAATTGAGAATGTTCTGACCCGTTGCATGTCTTTTTTGTGAATTGCAGTGTCTCTGACCATAAGGATAATGCATACAGCAGAAAAGATCACTGAGACCTCTTTGCCCTCCATTAAAGACAGCATTGCATCTGCAAAGCTTATATCATTGTGAAGGACCGCTAATACCCCTCTCATGATCTCTTTGACTCACTTCTGTCACAGCTACTACCCCTTACTGCCTGGACTCTGAACTCTGTGCTGCCCTCTTGCCCTAAGGTCTGCCCAAAATAGCAAATGTATATGTAGTACATATGTTACACTTGTCACTACTGTTGTTTTTACTATTAGCTGTTGTTATTATTTATGTATTGTGACAGACAGGGGGCGCTCTTGCTCCCTTGAACCCTTGGATCAAACACCAGACACCAGGTAAAAGTCCAAGTATGATATTTATTTGGTCTATACAGTGCACAAAGCACCCTCCTCTCCACAATACTCATACAATACACTATAATAACTAATAAACAATAATCAATCCTCCACTCCCAGATGCGTTGCCACCCTTCCACCCAGCTCAGCTTGTCTGTCTGGGATTTCCCACAATCCTTTGTAGTCCATGACCCGGAAGTGCTTCTGAACCATCAGTCCATGTGACTTCTTAGCACTTCCAGGTCAGATAAAAAACTCTTCTTTTTCATCCCGGAAGCACGTCATTCCTTCTGTCCATGTGACTGGGATGTACTTCCGGGGTGTAGGGAACATAAGAGTCTCTGGGCCTCCCTGCAGCGTCCTCTGTTGGCCCCCAAGGTATCCAGCAGGGATGTAAAGGAAAACTCCACTGTCCATGACTCCCTGCTGGCATTCGGGGCACCTCCATGCTGCAGGGAGAGCTCCACCTGGCGGCCTGGGGGTATTGGCCGGGATAAAAAGCCGGCCATGTCCCACAGTATGTATATATTACTATAGATTTTAAATTATTACTGTATATTCACTTATATATTATTTATTTATTTATAGCATAGTATAGTTCTTCAGTTGTCTCACACTTATCCTGTGTTTATTTATATGTTGCACCGTGGTCCTGAGGAATGTTATTTTGTGCTACTGTATGCTGCAATGCTGTGTATGGATGGTAGAACAATAAAGTCATTTGACTTGACTTCATCCTAGCAAAAGATACTTTTTCAATAACATCAGCTTCTTTATAGAGGAGAAACAACAGATGAGTTAAATTGATTTGTCTTACAATTTTTAATAAAAAGTTATTTCAGTGGGTAAGTAGTCATGCAATAATAGCAAGGCAATAGTGAGAACTCTAAAATTTGATGTGTCTGGATCCACACTACTTTGCCTTTTAGCTGTCACACAGCCTAAGATTTGTATGTTCAAGCAAAAAAAATCAAAAATTAGGCCAACTTCTTAATATATCTTTCTATTATAATACAAAATCCTGGGACGAGACAAGACTTTTTAGTCTGGGATGAGACGTGACTTTTTCAGAGAGATACTTTCATGTCCCACGAGATGAGACTTTGTGCCAAGAGATTTAACCACACTCAGGGCCGGAAATAAAAGACAAAGAGTAGATGACAAAGTAGAACATTGTAAAGAATTCAAAAACGTTGGCGCAATACACATGCAAAGCAGGTTAGAGATAATGAAAGTGTTAAAATTCGAAAGTCTCAGAAAAATGATAGTAAAGATCACATTTAAGATCACAAACAAATGGAAATTATTACTCAGTGAAATAACGGAACAGCGGAAAGAGATCGAATATATTGTTTGGATTTAAACTTTAAGTCAGAGACTTGTAGATTGTCAAATTCATGTTGCCATCAGGGAAAAATAGTGTTTCTTCCCAATGAAGAGCCATATCCACGAGAATTAAAAAAATTGTTGTTTGGTGAAAGTGAAATCCACATACGCGAGCAGCAGAAACGAGAAGTGGCTGGCACGTAGCGCAGGCCGGGAGGGTTGGTGAGTGAAGCGAGCAGGGGGTGAAGCCCCCTAGTCAGTATTAAAAATCTCATCGATTTGTTTATTTCAAGCAGAATTGACTATTGCAGTGCTCTGATTTTAGACTGTATGGCTTTACAGTTAATTCAAAGTATATCAGAGAAGCACTTAATGAGAACTATGAAATATGACTGTATACCATGAGTTGTGAAATTGCTACGCCAGCCTCCATTTAAGTTTAGAGATTAAATTCTTCTTTATAACATATACTGTAAAGTCATAAATGATTTGGCATCCTCTTAACTTAGAGATGATTAATGCCTCCACTTCAGAACAAACATTGTGATAACCATGTGTATGTGGACTTGCTTGAAAGACCAAGGGTAAATAAAACTAGTATATTATTAGGTGGAGCCCATCCGGTTAGCACATTGTTCCAATGATATATTTAAGTGTTCTTTTTTGAAGGCTGCCAAAATTGCATCATGCTGAAGCATTATGATGCATTACATGGGAAAAATAATTAGCAAACCACAGACAGATAAATATGCAGAATAAAGCTACCATAATTCTAAAAACACCCAGTTTAGGTAATTATCAACTTGCTGATCAAAGCAAAATGGTAAAGTATATTAATAAGACTTTTAACATGAGACAGCCATCCATCCACAGCTTTTTCCAAACCCACTTATCCAGAGCAGGGTTACGAGGAAGCTGGAGCCTATGCCAGCAAGCATCAAGCAGAAGGCAGGAAGAATCCTTGAACAGGGTGCCCCTCCACCACAGAGTGATCATGAGACTGTGGTAATTCAAGAGTCAGTGAGCAGAACTATTGAGGAAACCTTTCACTACATTCTTCCAATGTGCTTACCACGTTGTCAAGGCAGTTTGCAGATGCCAGCGCCTTTTTCTAACATATTTATCATATTGAATGTATTTATAAGAGAATTTAATCACTGGAATACAGAAACATTCAAAATGTAGAAGATACTTGGAATAAATGATCCATACAAGTTTAAAGGGGACTCCAGCAAGTTAAAAAAATATGAATATAAAAAAGGAATAAGGCTTAACCTGGAAAGCTGCATAACTTACCTTTAAATGTTTAAACTACAACACTTTTGAAAAACTGGCGACTCTACGGCAATCAACTTCTAGGTTATAGCATAAGCAGAAACACCCTACTGGTTCAATGATTTTTTTTTCTGAGTTCGCCCAAGAGGGACAGATTCCCTCAAAATTTTGCAGTATTGGAGCAGACGTTTTTACAGCTGGATGCCCTTTCTAACACCAGCCTCCATTAGTTCCCTTTTATGATACAAAAGGGGAAAGGTAATCTTATTGTAATCCCAGGTCACAGGGGTTTAAGTAGAAATACTATTGTACCTGAGTACAATAATGTGTAGATACATTGTATATAACATTCCTGTTTTAATTTTACTGTAGTTTTGTGTTGAACTTTTCACGGAGTTTACAGCTATAATGCAAAAAAATAATTTGTTTAATCATACGCACAAATTGTAGGAGACACACAGTAAAACAGTAAATTTCAATTTGACTAACATAAATGGTGAAAATATATTATAAGTCCATGTGACGATGCGGATTCGGCTCCATGCTCCCATCTTCTGTTAGGGAGCCCTTGAACCCTACACCATCGATAATGTTACCGAGATGGGCTAGACAGTGAGGCAATAACATTTGAGCAAGGGGATGATTCAAATGTGCAAAGTGCTTTTATTAAAATATATCAAAAATAATCAAATGTTCAAACAAAGTGCTGTGCAGTTCATTCAAAGTTTCAATAAATAAATAATCCATAAAAATAAACGTGTGGAGGTTAAAATACACAAAAAACAATCCTTTAAAACGAGGTTAAAATGTTCCATCAGGAAGCAGTCTTTAAAAACAAATGACAAGCCCGGTGCTTCTTTCCTGTTAGCATTAGCGTCTCACCTGCTTCTCCCATGCGGGCCCTGCAACAGGTGAGACACTCTCAATGCAGCTGACCTTCTGCCTACTCCTCCTGCTACTTTTGTCAGACTTGCCTCACTGATCCTTGGCTCAGGTCGGCTCCTCCAGACAATGACTTGGGACTTCCTCCCACGGCCAAGGCTCTCACGCGGAGGACACCATATCCCATGTCCAGACTCCCGCTGCCATCCGCGGCAAAAATGCGGAGAGTCACCAGTCTCCCCGTCACTCCCGTCCTTCCCGAAACAAACTCTGCGGGAGTGACAACAGCTATCTATCTATCTATCTATCTATCTATCTATCTATCTATCTATCTATCTATCTATCTATCTATCTACTACGCCCTGGGTGTCGGCCTAACACCCAGGCTGCCTGCTCAGCTACTGCGAGCCTGCTCTCACTCTCTCACTCTCGTACCGGCGCACGCTCTCTCTCTTGCTTGCTCCCTCCTGTAACCTCTTTCTTTCTTTCTTTCTTTCTTTCTTTCTTTCTTTCTTTCTTTCTTTCTTTCTTTCTTTCTTTCTTTCTTTCTTTCTTTCTTTCTTTTCTTAATAATCCTCCTCCCCCAACCATCTCGGGCTTCTCTATATATGCAGAGAGGACATGGCAGCTGCAGCACATTAGCCCCAGGAACAGTCACGTATGTGGGCAGTCCCTCACCTGTGCACTTAGGTGAGAAACGCCCACACCGCAGATCGCCCTGTGGCTCGCTACAGCCACCATGGCCCCTCGCTAAGCTGCGAGCGCGTGATTATTTATTTTAAACAAACTGGCCTTTGTTGGAAGAGCTGTGGACCCATATCACCACAGTCCACTAACATTAAAACTGAGATATTGACAGTTGACAAAAAAGAGGAGGGAAAATAAAATTCTCCAATCCATGGCCCAAGGCTCATTGATGCACGTGGGGAGCAAAGGCTGGTCCATCTGGTTCAATCTCACTAAAGAACTTCTGTTGCACAAACTGCTGAAACACGTAATGTTGGCCAAGAGAGAAAGGTGTTAGAACAGACTCGCTATAATTGGGACTACGTAGCCACAGACCATTGCTTATTGCTGATGCCTGTCCATTGCGGAAGTATCTACAATGAGTATGTGAGCATAAGAACTTGACCTTGGAGCAATGGAAAAAGGTTGGCTAGTCTGATGAATTATGCTTTCTTTTACATCATGTGGGTGGCTGGATGCATATGCATCATTTACCTGGAGAAGGTATGCAGGATGCAGGATGCACTATGGGAAGGAGGCAAGCCAGAGGAGGCAATGTAATGCTCTGGGCAATGTTCTGCTGGGAGATCTTGAGTCCTGGCATTCATGTGGATGTTCCTTTGGTACGAACCACATACCTAAAGGCAGTGCCGGATTAACCAATAGGCACATGTAGCATATGCTACGGGCCTCGCAATTTCGGGGGCCCCCAAATGGTGGACCCAATATTTAATGAAAAAGTGTAGCATTGAAAAACTGGTCTTTAAAAATATTATCTTTACGTTTTTAAACTGTAAATTTCTTACACAACAAAACTTTAGGGGCCCAACACATAAAATTCACATAAATATTATAAGATTCTTATTATAATCGAGAGTAAAATAATTATTTAGTCCGGTTTGAACTGTTCAGAATCTAAACTTCAGATGATGCAGACCAAAAGGGCCCCCAAATTTGAAATGTGCTACGGGCCCCCAAAGCTCTTAATCCGGCCCTGCCTAAAGGTTATTGTAGAACATTTAACTCTTCATGGTAACGGTATTTCCTGATTGCAGTGGCCTCTTTTCAGCAGGATAATGCACCCTGCCACACTTCAAAAATTGTTAAGGAATGGTTTAAGGAATATGAATATGTCAGTAACTATGAATAGGATGTACTTTTTGATTTTTGATCATTTACCTAGTGATCTAACCTATGGAAGATTATTTAATTTAAAATTAAATGCAACCCAATGTGTTAGATATATTGCAAAATAATATATGTACATAATGCATTTAATTTTGGCACGTTTTTGTTGTGTCATAATTAAAAACGCATCAACCAAATGTTTGATTGCTTTTCACTATGGCATGGAATTTTCATATCAGTTTTAAATGCATGATAAAAGTATTGCATTTTAATTCATGTCCATAGATTGTGTGTTATAACTAAAAGCAAAGCAAATGTAATGCTCATTTTTATTGTGTCATAATTAAAAATGTATCAACCAAATGTTCAATTTTCATGTCACTTTAAAATTCAATACAAAAGCACATTGAATTTAAGCTCATGTCCATTGATCATGTGTCATAACTAAAATCAAAGACCGCTTATTGCATTTCTCTTAGCAGTGGCTCTGAGTGCACTGTATTTCAATTCCAGACCACACATTAATCATGCAAACAAAGAATGCAATCAAATGACCAATCAACATGAAAACCTGAGGCAAGGGGTGTCAACAGTTGGGTAAGAGGCGTTCAAATGACTTTCCAAAGTTCAAGATGGGGAATGGAGAGTTGATAAGGCAGGGGATCCTCCATCTCACTGAAAACATTGAAGCTGGCGATGTAAATGACAGGTTAATGTATTTTTGTGTTGACTAGTTGCTGGAAAAGGCAAGTGTAATAGAAGCAGCAACAGAAAAAAATCTGTCTGCTACAGTAACATCCTTAGAGAGCATTCAAGAGCTGATGTCCCAAAGAGCTGCAGCATACAGTTGTCTAGCTATGTAAATCTGGGACTTCCATCACTCACCTGCACTTGGATACTGGACTTCCTGTCTGGTCGCTCCCAGAGGGTCAGGCTGGGTCTCCACACCTCCACTGCTCTCAGCCTCAACACCGGGACGCCGCAGGGTTGTGTGCTCAGCCCGCTCCTCTACACCCTCTACACATATGACTGTGTCCCCACTCACCATAGTAACAAGATTATAAAGTTTGCGGATGACACGACAGTGGTCGGACTCATCTTGGGCAAGGAGGGTGAGCTGGCATACAGGGACGAGGTGGAGCGACTGTCAGAGTGGTGCACAGTCAATAACCTGCTCCTCAACACCAAAAAAGCAAAGGAGCTTGTTATTGACTTTAGGAAAAACAAAACTGACATCCAGCCACTCATCATTGGCGGGGCCTGTGTGGAGAGGGTCCCGGTGTTCAGGTTTCTGGGTATGGAGCTGGAGGATGACCTGACCTGGAGAGTCAACACCAAGGAGCTGCTAAAGAAGGCGCAGCAGAGACTGTATTTTCTGAGAATTCTCAGAAAGATCCATCTCCCAAAAAATCTGCTCCTTACTTTCTATCACTGTTCCATTGAGAGTGTGCTCACGTACGGACTGTGTGTGTGGTACGGCAGCTGCACTTCCTCGGAAAAGAAAGCACTCCACAGGGTCGTCAGGACAGTGGAGAGAACAATTGGTTGTACCCTCCCCACTCTGGAACAAATCTACACGTCCCAATGCCGCAAAAAAGCAATAGACATTTCACAGGATTCATCACATCCCGGTCATTGCCTCTTCCAGCTTTTGCCATCTGGCAAGAGATACAGAGCAATGAAAACCAGGACAAACCGCCTTAAAAACAGCTTTTATCCGAAAGCAATCATGGCCCTGAACTCAGAATAAAACTGCTCCATATCATTCTACCAATGTGCAATATAGACCTTAAGTCAACAAGTGCAATTTGTATATTTATTACTATTCGGTTTGTTATTATTTTCTCTCTTCTTGTCTTTTTGTCTTTTTAACTCTTATTCCTCACACTGAGTCAATTGCACCTTCAATTTCGTTGTTCCTTTGTAAAAGTGACAATGACAATAAAGATCTATCTATCTATCTATCTATCTATCTATCTATCTATCTATCTATCTATCTATCTATCTATCTATCTATCTATCTATCTATCTATCTATCTATCTAAATATCTGCAGATGGGGGGAAAAGTAAATAGATAGATAGATAGATAGATAGATAGATAGATAGATAGATAGATAGATAGATAGATAGATAGATAGATAGATAGATAGATAGACAGACACACACACACACACACACACCACACTATGGTCTGAACACATGCACAGAAAGCAAGAAAATTAAAAAGAAAGAAAACTTCTGACTTCCCAGTCACATTGAGGCATTATGCAGAAGTATTGTTGCTGGTATAAAGGTGCCCCAGTAGCGTTTCTTAACAGACTTCTGCTTAATAATTTGTTGTCTGAAAGTCCTAAGTGTTAATGTGTCAGACAGAGAATGTGTAGCATTGTTCATAATGGCACTCACTTTTGTTTTAATTTTCTTCTTTTCTATGACCTCCAGGGGGTCCAGAGTGCATCCTATAACTGAGCTTGCCCTTTTAATTAGCTTGTTGATTCAGTGGGCCTCTCCTGAAGAGATGTTACCAGCCCAGCACACCACAACGTAGAAAATCACACCGGCCGCTACAGAGTTATAGAAGATGTGATGGATGTCTCTTTCCACATTGACGAAACACAATCTCCCAAGGAAAAAGAGCCTACTCTGTCCTTTCTTACATAGTTCCTCTGGGTTCCAAGACCAGTCCAACCTGTCATTAATGTGGACCTCCAAGTACTTGTAGGAGTGGACCACTTCTACATCCACTCCCAGAGACTCTTTGGTCAAAGTCAATAAGCAGTTCCTTGGTTTTGCTGATGTTAAGATGCAGACAAGTCTTTCTGCACCAAGGAACAAACGTCTCCACCTGACTCCTATACTCTGTCTCATTACCTTTATCAATACACCCCATAAGTGCAGAATCATCTAAGAATTTCTGCAAGTGACATGACTTGGTGTTACCAGCTATTGCTATACTTCTTAATGCCTCAGTCAGGACTATCAGAAAAAGAATGGAAAAATGTAAGGCGAGCATAAAACATTATTTAGATGATAATACATAAGAATAAACTTCTTAAGGGAGATCTAAAAAATATTTATCACAGTTTTGGTAAATTACTCATCCTTTAACATTGACAAGACTTATGGTTGATGCCAGAATACAGGATTGGTTAAAAGTGGAACGAGCTGTTGACGACCCTGGTCCCACCTTTTCATGCTGATAGGTTATTTGATTAGATGCAGTTTTAGAAGGATTAATGCGTGGTTTGGAATCAAAATGCAGTACACTTGGATCCAGTGCTAAGCGAAAGGCAATATGCTGCCCTTGTTTTTGGTTATGACACGTTATCAATGGACATGATCTTAAATTAATGTGTTTTTGTATTGAATTTTAAAGTGACACGAAAAGTGTGTGCCATAGTCAAAAGGAACTGAACATTTCGTTGATGTTTTTAATTATGACACAATAAAAACGTGCCCAAATTAAATGCACCATGTGCATACAGTACTGGCTCTGCAAGTGGATATTACTGCTCTATTGACCAGTATCAGAGGTTGAACAAATGACAAATTTCTATTACAATCGAGAATGTTCAGACTTTAAACATTTAAGCTGAATCACACATTTTAACATTTAAAGCACATAATAATAATAATAAATTTTATTTGAAGCGCCTTTCAAAAAACTCAAGGTCACTGTACAATCAGGTTAAAAAATAAACATTCAATAACTAGAAAATTTAAAATCCAAATAAAACATCAGATAAAACACCAATAACAGTTACAATGAATAAGCAATTTTGAACAGATAAGTTTTAAGATTAGCCTGAAATTGGTGAAGGGTAGTCATATTCCTAAGATAAGCAGGTAAAGAGTTCCATAAGGAAGGTGCCGATCTGCTAAATGCTCGATATCCCATCGTAACAAGACGTGCTGGTGGATTATTTAAGTTAATGGAAGAAGAGGATCTGAGCATACGAGAGGGTTTAATGACTTGTAGGAGCTGTGAGAGATATGTGGGGGCAAGATTATGAATGGCCTTATATGTAAGGACTAAAATTTTGTAGTTGACCCTAAACTTTATTGGCAGCCAATGAAGCTGCTGAATAACGGGTGTAATGTGATCAGAATAGGGTGTTTTAGTAATTATATGAGCAGCCGAATTTTGAACAAGTTGAAGTTTATGTAGTAACTTTTGAGGCAGACCAAAGAGAAGTGAATTGCAATAGTCCAGGCGGGAGGTGACCAAACTGTTGACTAAAATGGCAGTAGAGTGATTTGACAAAAATGGACGCAAGCGATTAATGTTTCGCAGGTGAAAGTAAGCTGCTCGAGTAACAGAACTGATGTGAGACTGGAAAGACAACGTGCTGTCCAGAATTACACCAAGGCTTTTTATCTGATTAGTACAGGTAACAGAAGTATTGTCTATTAATACCGAGATCTTTGATGCCTTCGCTATTGCAGATTTTGTGCCCATAAGAAGCACCTCAGTTTTATTGGAGTTCAACTGCAAGAAGTTAGAAGATAACCAAGACTTGATCTCAGCAAAGCAATCAGTAAGTGAGGATGGTGGAAGCGATGCAGATGGTGAAGTTGAAATATATAACTGGGTGTCATCTGCGTAACAATGAAAGTTTATCTTCCATTTACGAAAAATGACACCCAAAGGAAGCAGATAAATGATAAACAGCAGGGGGCCAAGGACAGAACCCTGAGGAACCCCAGATACTACAGGAGTGAGAGTGGAGGTACATGTATCCAGCTGAATGAATTGAGTTCTGTCTGTAAGATATGACTTAAACCAGGTTAACGGAATGTGAGAAATACCTAGTGCAGATAGCCTTTTTAGTAGGGTGAAATGACAGACTGTCAAATGCAGCACTGAGGTCAAGAAGAACAAGGATTGTGATTAGGCCTGAGTCTGCAGCCACTAAAAGATCATTAGTGATCTTAACTAGTGCCGTCTCAGTGCTGTGAAAACGTCGGAAGCCTGACTGGAATGGTTCGTATAAACTGTTAGCAGATAAATACTGATGAAGTTGGGAAGCCACAGTTTTTTCAAGAACCTTTGAAATAAAAGGAAGATTAGAAATTGGTCGGAAATTATTAAAGTCAGTAGGGTCAACCCCAGGTTTTTCAGTAGGGGGTGAATCACTGCAGTTTTCATAGACTGGTGAACAATTCCGGTGGAAAGTGACGAGTGAATAATTGAAACAACAAGAGGAGCTAGCGAGGGAAGGCCCAACTATTCTTATTTATTATGTACGTCCACCTCAAGATGTACACCATTCTTTTTAACACCCTGAATTACGCTAATTCGACTTTTTTGCAGTGAAATTTAAAAAGTGGACCGCGCCGCTTTGCCATCACGTGACGGGCCGCTCTAGCCGCACTCGTCTCAGTTTCTGGTGTTTCTTTCACTCCGGGTTAGTGCTGGTCGGCCAGCCTGCTAGGGTGTCGGCAGGAGTGGCAGTTGGGAAGGGGGAGAAGGTTGTAGTGGAAACGAATAGTTTCGCATACTGCTGATCAATTTTGTAGTATGCAAAAGATGCTGACCTTAATTGCCAACGTGCTCAAAGGTAGTGCCGCCAAGAATGTAAGTATAAGATTGCAGAATTCGCCGTATTCCCCTTGAGAGCTAATTCTGACCTTGTGGTAGAGGAGGCCTATCTTTCTCGTTGTCTCGTTTGTTCCAGAAATACAAACCCACTGAAGTGGTGCTGAAACCAGAGGGCATAACCTTGTTTTTTTGTATACTCTGTTTGTCATCTATAAGTTTTCGTTAAAATGAAATTATTATGGGGTTTTGTTGTTACTGTAGAGCCGTGAACATTGTGCGGACGTTCATTTTGGTCACTTTAATATAGGTCTCATCAGAATTTGTAATGAACACATTTTAAAATGAAAGAGTTTGCGAAAGATTAAAGTATCACCCAATGCCATTGTGTACAGGTAATAAGTACAGTGTATGAATAGGATGAGTCACATATTTTAAACTAACCAGCTTCTGACTGTCATGCATGTTCCTGGACTACTAACCCAGAGCTACTCGTACAGCCTGACGCTTATTTTTCGTTTTGTCCTTGATGTCAGCTGTGTCCTACTGTTGTTTGACATTGCCGCTACGAGTCTCAGCATTCTTGTTCATTTTACACCCAAATTGCTGGTACGTAGAGGGGAGAACTTGTTTTAATAGACTTTCGTGTGCGATTGTTTAAGTGTAATTTAGCCAACTTCAGTCCTGACGCAACACTGCGGCTGAGGGTTTTCATTCCTACCAGATTTATTTATTTATTTATATTTTAAACAGATGGTTTTGTCTTATTTCTAAATAAGTGATTCTTAACCTTTTTTGAGTCATGGACCCCTTTAAGAATCTGAACGCTATGGACCCCAAAATTATTCACATAAACACAACTTTTGCATTCAATGAATATAATGTACTTGATTTATTGAGATTTGATTGTCTCATATATGTGTGACATGTACAACATATTAAATTTTAAAGTATCTAAAAAAAACACTCCTTTTTATGCAAAAAGTAATAGCCACCCTTTATAATTTTGAAATGCAATCCTCTTGTGCAAATTAAAACAGATCTACTACTAGTACGTTTTCTACTACCATTACTACTACATCTACTCTCTCGTTATCTACTTTATTTCAATGAGAAGGTTGTTCTTGTTTGCCTTGATTAAGAATATGAAACTGTGGAGTGGTCTTCGACAAGGTGACACACATCATCTTTGACATCCAATCTGTTTCAACTTTTCAACAGTACTGGGCTGTATAGTGAATATAAATCGTAATTTTTATCTGACCCACATGGACCCCCTGAAACCCATCCTTGGACGCCCTAGGGGTCCACTGACCTCAGGTTAAGAACCCCTGTTCTAAGTAATCTAATTGGTTAGTCTTTTATTTTTGTTATTTTACATTAAGAAATATGTGAGTATTTTTACATGTAAACAAACTTCTGAAATTTGCATTATTCTGCACTGCAGAGAATTCAC
The DNA here is from genome assembly GCF_900747795.2 of Erpetoichthys calabaricus. Lineage (NCBI taxonomy): Eukaryota > Metazoa > Chordata > Cladistia > Polypteriformes > Polypteridae > Erpetoichthys > Erpetoichthys calabaricus. The sequence continues at coordinate 53,716,832 of NC_041397.2, read as the reverse complement.
TCGAGCTTCATATGCACAAAGCATAGAAGTATTCAACTAAAAATTATATATCGAGCTGATCTGTCGCACTTAAAACTGTCCAAAATGTTTCCAGGGCTAGATCCAAACCTGCGAACGCTGCAACCAAGCTCCTGCCTCACTGGGTCACATGTTTTGGGCATACACCAAATTAACATCATTTTGGACCAAAATTTTTTAAGTGCCTTTCAGACAGCCTTGGTATCACAATCCCTCCTAACCCATTAACAGCTGTGTTTGGTGTTCTTCCAGATGGACTTGAAGTGGAGAAGGACAAGCAAACTGTGATTGCATTCACTACACTTTTGGCACGCAGACTTTTTTTGTTAAATTGGAAGAATCCTAACTCTCCTTTGATAAGACAGTGGGAAAATGATGTTTTATATTATTTGAAATTGGAAAAAATCAAATTCTCAGTTAGAGGATCTGTATAGAATTTTTTCAAAACCTGGCAGGATTTAATCAATAATATTTTAGAATAAGAAGAAGAAATTATTTCTGCATTTCTTTTCCTTCTCCATTTATTTATTTATTTATTTATATATTGTTTATTTTTGCCCTATTAAAAAGCCTTTAGCAACTCTCCTTTGGCCATGCTCTCCTTCTCAAGGGTGGGGTTTGATTTGTCTTCAATCCTTTTTTGCATAAATGGATCTATTTGTATGGAATGATTACAATAAAATTAATAAATAAAATTTAAAAAAAAAAGCAGCTACTTTAGTACAGAGGTTGCTTGTGAGCTAATTAATAAGAAGAAGCTAAATCAAAAGAGCATAAAAGAGAAAAATCTTTGAAGGAATGGTGATTAATATCACACACACAAATGCTTGCAGTATTTCCCTAACAATTTAGCAAACCCATATGTTAATTTCTAGATTGACACAAAAAGGCAGAAACTGGGAAATAGCAGCTTGTTTACTAAAGGCAGGGGTTCTGTTAAAAGCAGAATGTGGTTGGGATGAACACCTGTAATGTCTTCAGGTCTAAACTTGTCCATTTTAGTTAATCATTTTATTACCATGTAAATGAATGTAACATTGACTTAGTGCCTTTGCTTTAACATTCAGTGTCCTTTGCCACTGTGTCTCCTTTGTTCATCATTAATTATCAGTATTTGGATACAATTTAAAAAAAAAAAGCAAACTCCATGGAAATAAGGTGAATTGAAGTTAAAATTGTAAAGTGTTTAAAACTAAAAATACAAGTTTTGAACAGATCCTCTAAGTGAGAATTTGATTTTTTCCAATTTCAAATAGTACAGAACATCGGTTACCCACTGACTTAAGAGTGGTGGGGTGGGATTCTTCCAGTTGAGCAAGATAAGTCTACATGCTAGTAGTGCAGTAAAGGACACCATGACATACCACCCTTCAGACCCAAAAATTGCATCTGACACTACAAATGGGATAGTTCTGTGTATTAAGATTCCTACGCCCCAGGTTTTCTTTGTATAGCTAGAGTGAAAACTTTGGCCAGACCACACTCTTTGCAACTGAAACTGGTCATTGCTTAATAAGTGAATCTCCTGTAAAAGTAGTATCTTGGCTCTTAGAATTGATAAATGCAAGTGTTTTCTTTCTCTTTAATTAATTCATTCCAGTTGACACTGTTCATTATTTGGTCATGGAAATATTTCTTTTGAGCTTTTGTTGGACATTTTGTAGTCTTAGGTTAAGGTTGTACATTGTACATGCGATAACTTTGACATACAGTTAGGTCCATAAATATTTGGACAGACAACTTTTTTTCTAATTTTGGTTCTGTACATTACCACAATGAATTTTAAATGAAACAACTCAGATGCAGTTGAAGTGCAGACTTTCAGCTTTAATTCAGTGGGGTGAACAAAACGATTTCATAAAAATGTGAGGCAACTAAAGCATTTTTTTAACACAATCCCTTCATTTCAGGGGCTCAGAAGTAATTGGACAATTGACTCAAAGGCTATTTCATGGGCAGGTGTGGGCAAGTCCGTCATTATGTCATTAAACTTTGGGGCTTTTGCTGCCTGCTGCCTTTTCCTTTTCCTTCTGAGCCCTTTGCTACACATGCTTATTTGTAGTTGCATGTAGTATGATTAAATCCCCTCAGGATGAATAAATACAGGGCATCTCGATATATTAAAAAAGGTTAAAATAACACTTCTGCTAATGAGATCCCCCCCCCCCTAAACGTCCATCTCTAACAATGGACGAGACCAACTCTGCATTGGACAATTCTGAAGTAGCCTTCTATGCGCCCTGATTTGAATCCTATCTAATTTCCACGAAATCTCAATTTCTGTTAAGACATTCAGATGTTAGGGTCAAAATTTGGCTTAAAGAGCACAAGTCTATGGATAGTCAAACCTAATACCATCTGTTACAAGCTGGTAAAGGTAGTTTAGTGATGTGAGGTATGCTTACTTAGTACACATCCTTTTATCCTTAGTGCATCCTTTTATGACCACAGTCTATGTTTTGAATGGATAATGCAACATATCACAAAGCACGTCTCGAAATTGTTCCATGCGCGTGATTGTAAATTCATACAGACCCCGTATCAGTGTCCAGTAGAAGCATTGGGGTGAGGTAGACAGAAGGTTTTAAAAATAGTGCTGAAACTGCTTGATACTTTCAAGTTAGCATATAGCATAGTCCCTAAACGATGTTTCCATCACCACCTTAATCCATGTCATGTGTCATTCAGTCTACTCTGGAGGCAGAAATAAATGATTGAGGTGCAAATGTGGGAAGCTGTCAAAGGATAACTACTTTAAATACAAATCTGGTTGGGATTTTTTATTAATTTTGTGAAACCTATCCACAACTGGCTCGAGGTGGTACCCTGTAGCACTGACATGATGCAAGACATTCCTGCTGGCGTGGCTTTCACTTTATTCCTTTGTTGAGCAATTAGCAATAACTTTCATTGTGAAGCATATGCATAAAAACAGCATTATGTTAACTGAATAAAAGTTGCGTACTTGCATGATTTAGCTGTAGATCTGCAAATGATGGGAGGTCATAAGATGGGGATGAATGGTTAGTGGAAGTGTTTACGAAGAACCTTAAACTGGAAACTCGTTAATCAATTTTAATTTGTGAAGATGCATAATATTGATTTTTTTCTTGTTGACACTTTAAATTGGAATCTTGTTACCAGACCATTTTGGTATCATCATAATCCATAATCCTGTAACATCTATGTTTTGGGTAACACACAGTTGTGTCTGCTTGATGAACAGTATTTTAATAACTTGAATTTCAGTGCTTTTGTGCCTTGTTTTTCTTGATGAATGTGAAGACTGTTACATAATGGGAAAAGGATTTCCTGTTTTACTTAAAATTAGAAGAAATGTAATTCATTTTGTAAGCAACAGGTCAGAGTTCTTAAAATCTATAGAAATTTGTGAGCATTATCCTCAGTTAATGAAATATTTGAATTTAGAAACTCCTTTTTTTTTGAAAATTTTAAATCAATCATCATCAATTTAGAAATTAACTTTTATATACAAGTATTTTTATGATTATTATGTATTAGTTTTCTCCAGTAAAAAAGATAATCTTTAGTTCAATTTAGGTTAATTTTAGAGCATGAGGAAATCATTACTTGCTGAAAAATTTACAAAAGTGTGTATAGAAGAAAATCTTCAGGTTGAGGTGGACCTAAAATTAACATTACAGTATATACTCAAGTATAAGTTGGGTCTTGAAACCCATAAAATCACACCCTGACTTATACCCCTGTTCAGAAATGTGACACTTAAATATTTTTTTTTTTATACATCATCTTGCCTCCTCCAATCTCATATCAGTTTCTCAGACACATCGAATTTTGTTGCAACAACGCAGTTACCAATTTCTTTCGCTACTTCAACGACGTTTAATTTAAAACCAGCTTCATATTTTCTTCTGATTGAACGCTCCATTGTAGATAAGGGATGCTCATACAATAAAGGTGTATGAGGGTGTCAGATACAAAAACACAGAAAACAGTGCAAACGTCGCTTTGGAATGGTTCGGGTATTACGGTGTGGTCATGTAGGCACAATACATAGAAAGAAAAAAAAAAGGCAGTGTGTTCTGTGGTTACTCTGTCAGGTGGGCGTTAACATATCATAATCTCTTGGACCAATAGCGTGAGTTTTCCGTCATTCGACTTATACGACCGACATAAAATACCAGAAATTTTTTTTTTAATCCTTACTCCAAGAAGGTATCAGAGAGCATCATTCTATATTGTCAGGAGGCATTACAAAGCAACTGGACAGTGCAGATAACTTCAAGTGAATATGTCTTAAGGAAGAGGGAAATAGCAGTTCATTTATTATTACCATATTTTTTATCTGTCCATTAATTTTCTGCGTTGACTTCTTTACTGAAGGGGTCATGCCTATCCAATTGGCCACAGGAAAGGAGTGAATGCTAGATAAGATGCTAGTTTTTCACCATAGTGCTGCAGTTAACCTGTAACATGCACATTTTTGTATGTGGGTGGAGAAAATACAAACCAGTAACTGTGAATAGAACTGGAGATAGTCTGCATGGTTTTACTTCCAGTTTAGCCTAGTTAATCTATTATCTGTTGACAGATGTTAATTTAACTTGTACTTTATATTATAATATAAGGGTTTTCCTACTAAGGTGATTTATAAGGATATTTGTAAGGCTACTTAGGTCATTTTTAAGGCTGTTTTGTTTGTTTTTGCTGTAATTAAGAGTGCACTGTAAAGGGCAACATTTATTGCATACACACAACTAACTTGCTAATAAGGACTCAATCCTTCAAAACTCCTAAATTCATCTCCTATTTCTCACAAGACAATACATTTTATCTTTGACATTTGATAGGGAACTATAGTTAGTACATTTACATCTATTATGCGATGCTTGCTTACTTCACAGCCATGCTAGTTTCTCTTATGTTTCCTTTTTTTTTTAGGAAACATCTTAAAAAGCAGGGATAATTAAAAAAAAAAAAATGAACACCTTTTAGTAAATAGAAGTTACTTGGTAAGAAAATGTGTATTGAAGTCATCCATTCATGCTTTTTCTAATTTGCTTATGTAGTTCAGGCATAATATGGAGATGCTACCCATCCCAACAAGGGCAGGAACTGACCTTGGACATGAAGGCGAATTTTGCTAATTAAAGTTCTTCTAGCAAGCTAAGGCCTTAAGCAAGTTCCCTAGATTTCCTTATCACTTAAGTTATAAGACCCTATGTTTGTGGGTGATAAGGATCCGTGTTTTGATATCTAGTTTAATTGCCTAATAGGGTAGGTGGAGTTTAAGTTAATAGTTATTCAGTGTACTTACCATTTTATATTAGGTGCGATGCATAAACACTATTTTAATAGTAACAGAGACATGGAGCAGCAATAACAAAGTGAGTTTAAAGCTAAAAATAAATTGGAAGTCACTAAGTGTGTTGCATGGTATTATGTATGTTTTAGAATGCCCTGTAGTATATATTTTATAAACTAGAGTAGTCAATACTTAGTTAAGTATACAGTAATGCTAAAGGCATTACAGGATATTTAGGTGTACTCACACTGGTAATTTATTCCATGCTCAAGCATGTTTGTCCTCATGTAACCCTGAAAAGTTTAGTTCGTTTGACTAGTGTGATCATTCCGTGCTGGGCAAACTGTACCGTGCCCTGGCCTGCTTGGAAGAGTTTGGGCCCAAGCATGGTTCAGTAGCATTTGGGAACAGTGTGATCATTAAACGTACCTGAGCACAGAAAACAGACATGACGTCAGTGATGCAACAAGTCAGATAGTATTGAATGAAATGAGAATTGCACTATTTGAGTTAAAAACAGGTTTTTGTTCTCACCTTACACATGAACGTGAATTGTAGTTTTCAAGAAAGGTTCCGAATCCCTCCCTTAACATCATTTGTCTTTATAAAAATCTTCTCATATGTGCAGCATGATTAACAGTAAAACACTGCACTGCACATTCAGTAAATCTGTAAGAGGACAGAACGTTAGTCAATCCTATACAACTCCAAATCAACCACAAAATAAGTAAAATCATTTTGACATGCATGCTGTCACTGTGTGTTCAGATCTTGTTTTGGCTTTACATCAGTGATGATGAAAGTGTGCCTTTGCCCAGAATGTTAAGGGGAATAGGGAGGGGGGACAATCACACTTAGGCATGGTACGGAACAAAAGTGCCTAGTGGGAGTACACCCTAAATTTCAATTAAGATTCAAATTACAATGAAAGTTGGTTGATTTATGATTTGACATCCGGATAAGAGCTGAAGTTGGATGAAGTACGTTCTTTCATTTACTATCAGGTAGAAAACTGCTTAACACAGTGCCTCTACAGAGTCACCCTGAGGATAGATGCTGAATTGCATTTTTTAGTGCTTCCTAAACCTACTCAACCCAATTGAGGCTTGTGGAACACTCAGGATCTGACAACAGTTGGTGCAAGGCAGTAAACCGCTTTGGACAAGGCATCCTTTGACTTCAGAGCCCACAATCAGACGGGCCAATTTAGTGTTGCCGGTTGACTTAACGCACAGGAATGAAGCCTCTGTATACTCAAAATGTGGTACTTGTGGGCATGGGATTTAAATCCAGCATGCTGAATCCTTGAGGACGTGGTGCTAACCACCATGCAACTATGCCCATTTCTAGGAAAAAAAAATTATTACAATGAAACTATGGCACAAAATGAAGAAAGATGATTTCTAATTGCTATGCAGTTAATCATATCTGAATTCGGGTTACTCTTCTAACAATTATGGAAAAAAGTCAGGATTTTTTTTTCTCCTCTATATAATTCACATGTGCTTATGGTTTCAGTTGTACTTTCTCATAGTCAAGGAAAATAATTCAAATATTGATATTTAACCAACTTTAATTTTAGTGTATTACATAATAAGCTATCTAATAAGATATGTTATATACACTAGCCTATTGTGTTCAAGGAGTGATTTTGTGATGGTGTTACAGTACATTATTTTCAGTTTTTTTGATTCATGGATTTTTTATCTATAAGCCAAGATAATGATGTTTTGACTTTTATCTGTATAATAATGTCCATATTTTCTTTTTATTTCTATTGCCTCACTTAAAGGGAACAGCTGCTGAGGTAAGAAAGAGGGTTTTATCTTTGGTTTTCAAAACCATGTCAGTTTTCTGGCTTGAAGTAATGTTACATTATTCTTAGTGTCATGAATCTAAATAACTTCAGAGAGATAATGCCTGGTTTTGAAAAAGAAAATACATTTTTTATTTATAACAATTTGTAGGTACACCTCTTGAATAATATGCAAGGATTTTGTATGAAGAGAAGTTCACCCAAACCATCTTGTAAATTTAAAATTTGTCATTTAAATGGATGGATGGATAATACAGTATGTAATGGGAATTAAGAAGAAAGCAAAACATATTTGGTAGAAGAGGTTGCCTACACTTTGTAACAAATGTATTGATAAAAATGTGGGGGTTTTTTTGCCCTGTGCTGCTTATTAGGTGTGAAGACGTAATTGAAGTAAATTAAAAAGACTAGCTGATATGTTATTTTGATATTATATGTGTCCATGTACTGTCAAGTACAAATAGTTGGAGTGGTACAGATTATAATAAATTTGGTCAATTAAATTGATTATGATTGAACTTAACAGCTAAATTTTAATTTTTATACTTTTTACAAGTAGACTTATAATAATTTCTTTATTAACATTCGTATAACATATGAAAGTATGACATTTATTTTATGGATTAACTGATTTTATTTTTCTACATACGATGCAGTAAAGCTTTACCAAAATAATACAAATAAGCAAGGACATACTGATTACACATCCAGGTTTCAGGGTTATCATAGGTCATAAAATATGTTGATGTCATTTAACCTAAGACGCATAATTGGTAGTATCCTTCCGTTTTCATCTTAGTTACTCCAAGTTCAGCATGGGTTACAGCTAGATCCAGTTCTGGAAGAAACACCAGTCTGTTTCCAGACTCTCTCTTAAAGAACTGATTTAAAGTTTCCTTTTGACCTAACATGTAGAGAACAAATCTGCACAGTTGTGGAGAGAATGTGTAAACTCCCAAAAGAAAGTTACCAGGTGATTGTTTCCATTACACCTTAAATTCCTGATCTGCCAATGTCCGTAAAATAAATTACATTGAGTTAATGCTGCCACCTCAAGGAATATGGTGTACTCTGCAATTCATTATTAAGGTGAAATTCTCTCAAGGTCCCGACAAACAGTATGTATAGTATATGTGAATCACTTTTTTATGCAAACACCTGTTTTATTTATTTTGTATTCTGGATGTGCTGTACTAGATTTTACACATCAGATTATAGAATTGCTAAATTTAATTTCATGCAATCATTTTTGTGTTTTTAGCAGGCAACCCGTATTGTGGTAGCAACACGGATGTATGCTGACTTTGCATCTGAAGCCACTTTTGACATTAAGGTAAGACTATTGTTTCCAGTATGTAATCAAGGCAGAATACCATAAGAGGAGAGTATCTATTTTGGGGACCGGAGGGTTTGTAGGTGATGTTGTGTTCTTGGCTTTAACAGACTGCTTTCTTGCATGCAGTGGAGTGGTTTGTATGAGAATTATTTATCCATCAGTTATTAAAGTTGTATAATCAATTTCAGAGTTGTATCAAAGTGAATAAAAGGCAATCTCCTTCAAATCTGAGGTCACTGGCCTTTACTAGGCTGCAAGTTAGCTGCACATAATGTGACCAACTGTTCAGGTTTTGGGCCTTACTACTTTTTTTTAGTTCAGTAACAATATATTTTACTGGCTCTTCTCTGATGCTACATTAGAAACCATAAGTTATGCTGGAAGCCACCTACACATTTCAGTTGTGTCCATGTTGTTGAGAAGGTTATGGTTGCACTTTCAATACAATGCCACCTTTCCGATGTTTCACTTTTTGTCTCCCTGGAACCAGAAGGGATGGAACTTTCTTCTGATTTTACTGTTAGACTTGGTTGCTCTCACTGAGCGTGTTTTTTGGGCTATATAAAGAGAAGAGGAGACTGTTAGCAACAGCAGCACCTCTTGCCTGTGAATGAAACTGCTTACTTTGGCTGAGCTGGTCGGGAAGCCCTCTGGCATGCATGCGTGGCAAAAATTAAAACGACAATCACTAAACTCTTAAGCATTGGTATGACTTTAGTCAGTTGTGTGAATAATTTTAATGTACAGTTAGGTCCATAAATATTTGGACAGAGACAACTTTTTTCTAATTTTGGTTCTGTACATTACCACAATGAATTTTAAATGAAACAACTGAGATGCAGTTGAAGTGCAGACTTTCAGCTTTAATTCAGTGGGGTGAACAAAACGATTGCATAAAAATGTGAGGCAACTAAAGCATTTTTTAGCACAATCCCTTCATTTCAGGAGCTCAAAAGTAATTGGACAATTGACTCAAAGGCTATTTCATGGGCAGGTGTGGGCAGGTCCGTTGTTATGTCATTATCAATTAAGCAGATAAAAGGCCTGGAGTTGATTTGAGGTGTGGTGCTTGCATGTGGAAGATTTTGCTATGAACACACAACATGCGGTCAAAGGAGCTCTCCATGCAGGTGAAAGAAGCCATCCTTAAGCTGCGAAAACAGAAAAAACCCATCCGAGAAATTGCTACAATATTACGAGTGGCAAAATCTACAGTTTGGTACATCCTGAGAAAGAAAGCAAGCACTAGTGAACTCAGCAACGCAAAAAGACCTGGACGTCCACTGAAGACAACAGTGGTGAATGATCGCAGAATCATTTCCATGGTGAAGAGAAACTCCTTCACAACAGCCAACCAAGTGAACAGCACTCTCCATGGTGTAGGTGTATCGATATCCAAGTCTACCATAAAGAGAAGACTGCATGAAAATAAATACAGAGGGTGCACTGCAAGGTGCAAGCCACTCATAAGCCTCAAAGAATAGAAAGGCTAGATTGGACTTTGCTAAAGAACATCTAAAAAAGCCAGCACAGTTCTGGAAAAACATTCTTTGGACAGATGAAACCAAGATCAACCTCTACCAGAATGATGGCAAGAAAAAAGTATGGAGAAGGCGTGGAACAGCTCATTATCCAAAGCATACCACATCATCTGTAAAACACGGTGGAGGCAGTGTGATGTCTTGGGCGTGCATGGCTGCCAGTGGCACTGGGACACTAGTGTTTATTGATGATGTGACACAGGACAGAAGCAGCCAAATGAATACTGAGGTGTTCAGAGACGTACTGTCTGCTCAAATCCAGCTAAATGCAGTCAAATCGATTGGGTGGCGTTTCATGATACAGATGGACAATGACCAAAAACATACAGCCAAAGCAACCCAGGAGTTTATTAAAGCAAAGAAGTGGAAAATTCTTGAATGTCAAATCAGTCACCTGATCTTAACCCAATTGAGCATGCCCATGAGTTCAAGACTTCAGGCTGTCTTTGCCAGCAAAGGGTTTTCAACCAAGTATTAGAAATGAACATTTTATTTCCAGTTCTTTAATTTGTCCAATTACTTTTGAGCCCCTGAAATGAAGGGATTGTGTTAAAAAAATGCTTTAGTTGCCTCACATTTTTATGCAATCATTTTGTTCACCCTACTGAATTAAAGCTGAAAGTCTGCACTTCAACTGCATCTGAGTTGTTTCATTTAAAATTCATTGTGGTAATGTACAGAACCAAAATTAGAAAAAAAGTTGTCTCTGTCCAAATATTTATGGACCTAACTGTATATCATATGCTGTATGCTGAGAAAAGCGCTATATGAATGTAATGAGTTGTTGTTGTTGTTATGTTGTATTAATGTGATTGCATGCTAAATCTCCCTGATAACTAAATAAAAATTTGCATGGTTATATATGTTTATGAATTAAAGTGATTAAATATTTTATATAGGGCAGTAAAGAAGTGTTTTTTTTTTTCTTGCTGCAGAAGTGTGACACTCACCGTCTTGAAGATGGTCCTCCTACCAAGTCGGTTCTGACACGAGAGGATGCTTTGAAATACTACAGAACAATGCAAGTGATCCGCCGCATGGAACTCAAGGCGGATCAGCTGTACAAGCAAAAAATTATTAGAGGCTTCTGTCATTTATATGATGGCCAGGTTTGTTTTCAGTCAGTGTTATACATTTTTACCAGGTTTACATAGGAAGATCAAAATCAGCTAATCTTAGTGATACATTAGCAATCATCTCCTAAATGAGATTAGTATAGTGTCAGTATAAGTAAAGATGTCACACTGGAGGCGGTCAATCAGAGTTACAATAAAAAACATGTTTGCCAAAATCAGTATCTTTGTCTTATCATTAAGGAAAATCTAAGAAAGCTTAGCAGAGCATACCTTGGCAGAAATTGTGAAAATGGAATAAATGTTTAATAATTCATACTGCATGATTTTCGTGGCACAAAATAGTATTGAAATAACATGTTGGTGTTTTTATGTTTCAGTCAAAGAGTTTGCATGTTTTCCCTTTATCTGTGTGGGTTTTTCCTCCCACAATCCAAAGACACGCATGTTAGATGAATAGGGAATGGTAATTTGGCCTTTGGGTAGGGGGTATGTGTTTTCACGCTGTGAAGGATTGGCGCCCTGCTCAGATGTTCCTTCTTTGCGCCTGATGCTTGTTGGGAAAGGCTCCAGCCCCCATGACCCTGCTCAGGATTAAGCGAGCTTAGGAAAGGGTATGGTATATTAATGGGTTAATTTGGGAACTGGAATCAACTGGAAATCCCAGTTGATTCTTGGGTTTGTCAGGAGTATGTTTTTGCTCCTACCCTGTGCAATGCTGGGTGATGTGCAGGGATATGGGGTCCAGCGGCTGTGGGGCATCTCATGGTGAAGAATGATTCACTGATCTTGACTTTGCCGATGAAGATGTGATCTATGCATTGTCAATGGTGGCTCTGATCAGAGCTTGTGAGCATCCTGGATAAAACCAAGATTCAGGCCTTTAATGACCTCTTGGGCACAGCCATCAGCAATGTGTTTTGTCTGCAGAGAGAGTGTTGACCACACTTGAGTCTTGAGTCCACAATTGAGTCTTTAGAGTCCTGGTGCTTTCTGTTTTGCTATATGGTTGTGAGACATGGACGCTGGACTCATTCAGTACTATGTCTCTTCCGAGAGTCCTAGGGTATGATTGGCTTGACGTTGTGTCGAATGAGCAGTTGCTCATGGAGTCCCAAATGAGGCACATTACCTGTATTGTGAGAGAGCATCAGTTATGGCACTACAGCCATGTGGCACGATTCCCACAAGGGTGATCCACCTCACAGGATTCTCATTGTTAAGGACCTGAGCAGCTGGACCAGGCCAAGAAGATTCCCATGTAACACCTGGCTGCTGCAGATAGATGGTAATTTTCAGAGGGTGGGACTGGACTGCGTGTCTGCCTGGAAGTTGCCAAATGGGATCCTGAGCTGTTTTGTCATGTGATGTTTGTGGCAGTGCACTGTAGCAGTGCATGCTCCCAGACCTGACCTAAGTTAATTTGCAGCTGTAAATTGTTCTTGTATGTGTTTGTGTGCCATGTGATGGACTGGCACCCCATTCAGGATTGGATCCTGCATTATGTCAATTACCTGCAGCATTTACACTGTCTCTGTGTGACCCTGAACTGGATTAGTAACTTGATGAAGATATATAGGTGGAAGCTGGCACCCTTAAAATATGAGCTCAAAGTGGTCAGCAAATTTAAAAAAAGATTAGCAAGATTGAAAAACTAGCAATTGTTTTATTAAATTATTTTGGTATGCAAGACTTAATTTTTTTACATTTTTTTTTAGGAAGCATGTGCAGTTGGAATTGAGTCAGGCATCAGGCTTACAGATCACTTAATCACTGCATATCGGTCCCATGGCTATACTTATACTCGAGGGGTGTCTGTACGTGAAATTTTGGCTGAACTTACAGGTAGGTTTTCACTGCTTCAGTGTCTTTTACAATTTGAAGTCCAAAACACTGTATTCTAGATGAGACCTTTCAAGTGCCTTATATAGCTTAAGTATTATCTTTCTTGTACTCCACACATTGTGCTGTATAATCAAACATATTATTACCCTTTATAATGCCTTCTATACAGTAACTAGTTGTAGTGTGACTAGGCTACTCCTAGTTTCCAGGGTGCTGTTTCAAGTTTTGTCCTTCCAACATGTGTTCAAGTCTAATATTCCTACATATAATACTTTACACATATTTAGATAGATAAATATACAGCACATTTCATGTGCCAGAAATCTGCACAAGCCTGTATTTTGCCCAGGTCTTCCTTTGATTTCTCTGATTCTACATTATCCATTCTTCAGCCTAGTTTTGTGTCATCTGAAAACCTAACCATCTTTTTTGTATTGTTTTCAGGACCATTTATGAATATTAAACAGATCACCAACACTAGTAATGATCCCTTGAAGATACATTTAACATCAGCCTAATTAGAAAAAAGTTCCTTTTGCGTTTGCTTTCAGTACTTGAGCCAATTTTGCACACATCTACATACTACACCTTGAATTCCCAACTCTTTAACACTAGAATTACCAGAGCCTACGAAAAAACTCGTAAATCCGTCCCACCTTAAATCGCGTCTTAAATCCGTTTGCGCCTCTCCGCCAGAGTCCTTTGTCATCTAAATGTGCTGATAAACACAAGCTACTAGCAGCCAGCTATTCCATCCCCCCACCGACTTAGAACGAATTTCTCCTAGCTCATGCCTTGCCTTGATTTTATTATCTGGGATTGAAGTGGAGTTTTAGAGTGGAAATAATATAGCGTTATTTGGAATACATGCATTTCATGTGTGTTCCGTTTCTATAGTAGTCTGTGCAAACACATTTTTAAAACAGGAACGTTTTTCATATTCTAATAGTAAATGACAAAATGTAGGCATAAACTATATAACGTATGAAGCCTGAAGTCCATATATCAAAGAAACACTTTCAGAAAAGGTACAAATAAGAGAACACGTGCGCTTTTATTCAAAAATATAACTGCACAAAAAAAAAAAGCCGCATTAGCATACTACCGCCCCCCCCCCCCCCCCCCAAAAGGGTTCTGACACACAAACGCTGGCGAAGCTGCCTTCTTCATATCCCACCGTCACTTGAAATCAGCAGTTCTTAGCATTGCACCACGTAAGCTGTCGTATTAACCACCAACTGTAACTTGCTTTCTTTATTCTTCGGTTATAGTCTTGAATAAAAGTGCACTTTTATTTATGTGAAAACAGCTGTGTCAGATGGGGTTGTATGGATTGATTCTGAATGCGACTGCGAGAATGAAAAGTGAATTAAAAAAAAAAAGCTAACCTTTACCAGTATCATAAGTTACACCGGCTGTTACAGACTGAAGTCAAATTTATGTTGTTATTCTAAAATTGTAAGAATAAGAGCAGTTCACTTCTCGAAGTGGAGCCGTGCGGGATCGAACTCGCCACCCTCTGATTCCCAGTCAGGAGCTGATACCATTACGCCACCGCGGCGGTTGTAGTAACAGTGTCAATGTGGCATGCTAACGCGGCTTTTTTTTTGTGCAGTTATATTTTTGAATAAAGGCGCACGTGTTCTCTTACTTGTACCTTTTGTGAAAGTGTTTCTTTGATATATGGACTTCAGGCTTCATACGTTATATAGTTTATGCCTACATTTTGTCATTTACTATTAGAATATGAAAAACGTTTCTGTTTTAAAAATGTGTTTGCACAGACTACTATAGAAACGGAACACACATGAAATGCGTGTATTCCAAATAACGCTATATTATTTCCACTCTAAAAATCCACTTCAATCCCAGATAATCAAATCAAGGCAAGGCATGAGCTAGGAGAAATTCGTTCTAAGTCGGTGGGGGGATGGAATTAGCTGGCTGCTAGTAGCTTGTGTTTATTAGCACATTTAGATGACAAAGGACTCTGGCGGAGAGGTGCAAACGGATTTAAGACGCGATTTAAGGTGGGACGGATTTACGAGTTTTTTCGTAGGCTCTGGTAATTCTAGTGTTAAGTTTGATTCTTAAACATTCATGTGGGACCTTATCAAATGTTTTTTGAAAATCAAGATACATAGGATCATATGCCCTTTCCTCATTGTATGCTTTTGCTGGTCCTTCATAGAATTTTAACATTATCGAAACATAGTCTCCTCTATTTAAATCCATACCGATTTGATCACTGTTATTCCATGTGAGACTCAATATTTTCCTTAATTTAGTCTGTTTATTTTTTGTAATGTATGTTAAGCTTACTGGCTTGTAATTACTTGGATTGTCCCAATTTTCCTTTTACATAATGGGGTAACACTTGGCAAGGTTCTATTCCAAAGGGATTTCTGCAGTGTGTATTAATATTTCAGAAATGGGCATCACAAGTTCATGTACGTGCTTACTAACTTTTTTAAGCGCTTTAGGATAAATGTCATCTAGTCCATTCAGTTTCTTTGAATTCAACCGTTATAATCCAAGCAGTACTTCTGTCTGTCTCTGCTGTTTCCATATCACTTGGTATCTCCTTGATAGTCCCTGTCACTGTAGCTGCTGTGGGGTTATTGACTTTTTCATATGTGAGAACTTCAGAAAAATTTCACTGTCAGTATGTTTTTATTTGTCCTTACCTAAGTGCTTTACCTCTTCCTTGACAGTACTTTTACAACTAAATTACTAAAAGAATCTGTGGGTCATCTTTCACCTTTTTCACATCTTACACTTTTTCTCTAGTTGTCCTTTAGCTTTCCTTATGTACATTTTAACTGTTCAGAATTCCTATGGTAAGCAGAGTATAGAAACCTGTTTTTCTCAAGCAGTGTCATTTTTAGAACACCTGATGTATGAATCAGAGAAAGTACCTTATGCTGCTGTTGTGGTATTTAAATCAGAAGTTGGCGAAAGAAAAGGAGAGCGTTTATTCATGGTGTTTAAATTGGTCAGAAATAAGGTTTATAGATGTGGTGAGGTGCAGAGGACAGAAAGATACGGAAGAAGATGATCCGCTGTGGCGACCCCTAACGGGAGCAGCCGAAAGAAGAAGAGTATAGTCAACTCCAACCATAAGCCAGCCTGGAAAGAGCACCTTGGCTGTATTAATTTTGTAGTATGATTTTGTGTGTGTGTATATGTATATATGTGTGTGTGTAATATATACATATAAATATAAATAAAACACAAAAACAATTCATTATTTTATTTATTTTTTTTACTAATTTCGGCATCTTGTTACTCTAGGCACGCTGTTCTGCAGTACATCTATATTTTGCATGTGTGATACACGTGACTTCCACAATCAGTATTTTTCTAATTTTTAATTGTTTGTATAGTCATTTAAGAAACTGACCCTTTTTCTACTGCATTGCTCTACTTTTTGTTAAATGGGTGTCATTTTAAACACATCTCCAGGTCCCTAAAAGTATCTCTTTCTTCCTTATCCTGCTGCATTTCACTCTTGAACTAGAGAGCACTGATTTTTCAGTTTTATATTAAAACTGAGCAGTTTTCATCATAGCAAACAAAAGCTGGTTTCCTTTCTTATTAAATATACTGAGAAAGAAAATGCCATATTTCTGATAATTTCCTTTTTACTATTGTAATGGCTTTAAAAATCGCCATTTTAAAGGCCATTTTCAGTGTCAGGAAATCATACAACCGAGACATGTCTATAGGGACTTTTAGCTTGACTCAATTCCAGAAACTAAGGCTTAATGAAAAGTAAATATTAAGGTTACACGTTATATTTTGGCTGAATCTGTGAAGGGGGAAAAGAATCCCATTTAGTTTAATCCTATATGATATCCTTTGGCCACTGCTGCCCAGACTTAGCACTCAAATGCCGTCCCACTCAACAAGTTTATCAGATTAGGCAGCACTGCAATATCTACCTTTCTATATTCTTCATTTTTTTTAATTATAAATTATGTTGTCGTCTTGGTTTTAAAAAATTTTTTTACTTGGCGGAATTTAAGTTACTGTTATTGAAAATGTTTGCCAAATAAAAAATGAGTAGAAAATACTTAAATGTCATTTACATTGCAACATTTAATACATTTGGTTAACTCCGTTTTCTAAACACAAATAGACTCCCCGTGCCTTGACTTAAAATACAGATGAACGGATCATTTGGACATAAGGACGAGAAAGGCACATAGCGAAGTGGAGGGCTGGAGTAGAGGGCAGGGGCAATCTTCATTGTGAAAACATTTTCTGATTAGAATTAAAGTTCAAAATGGTTGTTCTATGATACATTTTAAAATATTAATCTTGTATAGTAGAAAATGTACATTTTAAGCAAAATATTGTTTATATTTTGTGCTGTTTTTATTTTTCTAATAGAAGGAGTCAAAGTGAATAAACATTTTTTTTTCTCCTGATTATCAAAGGAAGAAGAGGTGGATGTGCCAAGGGAAAGGGTGGCTCAATGCACATGTATGCTAAAAATTTCTATGGTGGCAATGGTATTGTAGGTGCACAGGTAAACAAAATGTTTGGGTTTTTTTTGCGCTGTAAATGTAGCATTGTCAGCATTGTTTGCAGGGAAGGAGGCAGGCCTTGATAGATCGACTTTTCATTACAGAGCTTACATGTCCTGATGTATAGCCATTTTCAGAGTATTCATTAAAGAAAATTGATAATTACTGTGAAACCATTTGTCTATTTTGCCAGATCGAAGGATTCCACCACCTACATCATTTTCGCTTATTTTTGATATCTTGCTGCTTTTTATAGGGTCATCCAGTGTTGCCTCTTCTTAATACATTCTATAAATTAGTTAATGGAACTAACTTACTTTATGGATGGCAGTAGGTTGCCTTCAGATTGAAACGTTTTATTTGTTCTTTAAGTTGAGCTTGTCAGCTCACAAAAACGGAAAGAGTTCATTTGTGATAAAAACAAACAACAAATCTTTTGATGTAGTAACTAAACAAATGGGAATTATATAAAACTAGCTGTGTAAGCCTGTGCTGTAAAAAGCCTGGGCTCCTAGAAACCATGGATAATGCATCAGTTGTGCATTAGCGGCTATGTGAGTTTCTCTCACCTCAGAGATTTTGTTTTGTCGATGTGCTCGCCTCGCTTGTGTATTAGCAGCTAAGTGAGTTTCTCTCTACTCTTGTGTTTTCTTTGAGCTTCATGCTGTAGCCTCGCACTTCTGGGCCGGACAGATACACACTTCCACTCATAGACGTTTATATATAAGATAAGGTTGACCTCCTAGTTGTGATTTAAGTGTTAAGGATGTTACATACTGTAACACCCTTGTCTGATGTGTGGTTTATACTTGATGCTAATTTGTTTTCAGATTTATTTGAATCCATGTTGCTGTTGTCAGAAGAGTAAAATTCAAAATCATAGTATATAATTGGAGACAAAGTATCTCTCTCTCTCTCTCTCTATATATCTCTTTTTAAAACACTTAAAAGCTGGAGTCAGGGTCATAAGTGTTCCTTTAATGTTATAATAAATAATTATAATATCAATTATTATAAGTAAGTATTAAATTGATCACAGCACTGACAATTGTTTACATTTGCTGTACTTGACCTTCATTTCTGAAATGAATTTCCCAATGCAGGCATAGTTTAACGGCCTCAGTAGGAGCAGTTAGTCAGTGTTAGTCTTTGTGCTAATCAGTGATGCTTTACACAGGGGCTTTGAAATTAAGAGTAAAATAAGACGCACATCATTTTGTTAAGTACCCAGTCATGGACTGACACCCTGTTTATAACTCTCAGTACCTCCTTTCCAAGGCTACCAGAATAGGCCCCAGCTCCTTTCAACCCTAAATAGGATTATCTGTATTCAAGAAAGTTTTATGTTTATGTTCTTTTGTGAAACAGGTACCTCTGGGTGCAGGAGTTGCTTTGGCCTGCAAATATAAAGGAACTGATGAAGTCTGTGTGAGTCTGTATGGAGATGGTGCAGCTAACCAGGTAACACTTCATAATTAAAATGTTGTGATTTGTCCGTGAAAACCTTCGTTTTTCTGATATCATGTCTCATGTAGATCAATCTTATGCTTATTTTCAATTTTTTTGGGATTTTTGTATTGCTAGGCCATACTTTATTTGTTGTAGTTACTGTCAATAGATGGTGCTCAGCTTTTCTTTCGTTTGGCAGTATATTATGCTTGGATACTTGAACAATTCACATTATCATCACTGTCACTCAATTAATCCTTAAACTGCCTTTACAGCTTTTCTTTTCCCACTCATGAGTATTGCTCAGTTACCATAAAGTGTCAAAGTATAGAAATATTTGTTTTTTTACAGCATGATGTTATATCATCCACCAAGTGGCAGCAGAATACTGTCCCAGGAGAGATTTGCAGTCAACACTGTAAAATGTATCCTACAATTTCATCCCGATTTGTGGTTAACCATTCTAGCATATAATTCTGAGCCAAAGTCACGCTCTTGCTTAACATCAAGGAGGTTAAAAGAAATATGCATGACCTAATTGTCTATGGGATGATGTAAACCAGTAAACACCGTGTTGAGTTTAGAACACCTGAAATGGCAACCCAACTCTGAAACGGCCCTAAGTCCTGTAGTAAGCACTTCCATTTGAATATGATTGTTTATTTTAAAGAACTTCTAAAAATCTATTAAATGCATTAATCCCAAGTATTATACTGTAAGGTTATCAACGGTGCTGTTCATAGATACTAATCTTTGTAATGGGGAAAGTATTGGAATATATAGTAGTTGATGTTGCTGTCTTTTTAAACTTGTAGTCTTTTTATCTCCTTACATTTCAATTGGACACTATATTGTTGTCATTTTTGTTAAAAAATAATTGAAGCAGCAGTGTTAAATGATTGATTGGCATTTTTGGCATACTGAAACATTTTTCTTGATATTAATTAATAGGGTCAGATATTTGAAACCTATAATATGGCATCTCTTTGGAAGCTACCATGCATCTTTATTTGTGAAAATAACAAGTATGGAATGGGCACATCAGTGGAACGAGCAGCAGCCAGCACAGATTATTACAAGAGAGGAGATTTCATACCTGGCATTAGAGTAAGTTTTCTCTTTTTTTAATACATTTAATGTTTCTTAGCAATCCATATTACTAACTGAGAATGCTAAACCGGATGTACTCAGGGACATCCGGCCATGGGCCGTGGCCACAAAAGACGTACTGCGCAGGCACCCCACAAACCCACAATCCTCCCCCCCCCCCACAAGCAACGGAAACCGGCCGGATGGAATGCAACGTAAACGCACGAAGCCACTGCACACGAAACGGGACACACACAAAGAAAAGGATTGAGACCCACGACACCCAAAGCCCCCCTCCAGTAACTGAAATAAGAAATGAGGCCACGCGCCCCTAGGACACCAAAAACAAAGGAGTCACACGCAGGCACACATAGCACACGAAACGGTTCGCACACAAAAAGGACGATTCAGCCCCACGACACACAAACACCACCTCCACTAACAGAAATAAAAACTCAGGCAACAAGCCCCCAGCACACAAAAAAAAAAACAAGCCGCGAGCGCCACACAAAGCCCATTGGACACGAAACGGGACAGACTACGGACATAGCACGCGAAATGTACACAAAAAGGACGATTCAGACCCACGACCACACTAACGATTGCGCCAGTTAGCTGACAGCGCATTCAATAATAAGTCCACTTTTCATGAAAATTCATTGGGATTAATGAATGTCATTTGCAATCATTGTCATTCACTTAACTTCCCTGAAGAAACAAATGGCAATACAAGTAATGAATTTACACGTTGCTGTCAAAAAAGTCAAATTACACTGCCTCCTTTACATTCATATCCTGCATATCTACAGAAGCTTCTAACTAACGAAGTACCTGAAAGTAAAAACTTTATGAACTGCATTACATCCTACAATAGTTCATTTGATTTTGCATCTACCAGAGTAAATATCAGGTCACCAAAAGGCAATGACCCATACTGCTTTCGCATATGTGGACAAATATTACATCGCATTGGAACAGTGCACCCTGAAACAAATCAAGAACGCAAATATGCACAAATCACGTCGGCACCTACAAAGCGCTTCTGAAACCGCGGAAGAAAAAATGTCTCGGCTCCAAAAACACATGTCACTCCTTATTCCAAATACTGGTCCCAATCACAGAAACATCGGTATCTACTATGACAATGCACGTGACATCCGTCTTGCCACACTATTAATTATAGATGAATGTACAATGGCATCCAGTCACTTACTCAACACCATTGATAAACTTCTACAAACGTTGATGAATAATAATATTCCCTTTGCGGGAAAGGTACTTTTATTAGGAGGAGATTTTAGACCGTGCTTAACTATTACTCCACTTACAATGCGCTCAGCTATTGTTCAGTCCACCTTAAAATACGCGGACAATTGGCATTGCGTTGATGAATAATAATATTCCCTTTGGAGGAAAGGTACTTTTATTAGGAGTAGATTTTAGACAGTGCTTACCTATTGCTCCACATGCCATGCGCTCTATTATTCAGTCCACCTTAAAATACGCGACGACGTCATAGAAACAACACGAGACCGAACTACAATACATATACAGGCGCGAGACCTGATTGGTGATAATACGAAGAAACGAACAGTCCGCATATTAATAGTGAGTTCGATCCTACTTATTACTTATCCATATTCCTAACGATAAAGATCAAACAAGTCATCAATTCACGATCACGGATACAAAACTAGATGGCTCGAGTAACAGGACCACAAACACGAACCCGCATCAAAAAAAAAAATTCACCTTGGCGCGCTTCTAAAACCGCGGAACAAAAAATGTTACGCGAACAATTGGCATTGCTTTCTAAAGATACACTTGCTACAAAACATGCGATTTCCAGATCCCGAATATAACAATTGGTTATTACAACTAGAACATTGTACACTCACCAATACAGATGGACTTCACCCAGATATTATTACAATTCCTCAACCCTTCATCTGCGACGACTTACTTACGGAGATATTTGGAACAGCGGTCTCATTAGACCAAATGCCCCTTTTAACACAACGAAGTATATTATGTCCAAAAAATATTACTGTTGATCACATTAGTAACCAGGTCATTTCATTACTTCCTGGAGAGTCACACCTCTTTCTAAGCTCTGACAAAGTTGACTCTGATGACGACAATGACCATCTTAATTTCCCCTTAGCATATTTGAACACTATTAACCCAGCCGGATTACCACAACACAATCTTAGCCTTAAAAACGGAACAATACTCATGCTATTAAGAAACCTTAACACTAAACAGGGTTTATGCAATGGTACACGTTTAGTCGTCTACACCATAACACACAATGTTAATTCAAGCAACAGTTCTTACAGGATAACATGCTAACAATACTGTTCTAATTCCTAAAATTGACCTTACAAGTTCTGACCTGGAATTACCTTTTACACTTAAACGGAAACAATTCCCCATTAAACCTGCCTTTGCCATGACCATCAACAAATCACAAGGACAAACCATGCACAAGGTTGGCATCTACCTATCTGAGCCCGTTTTTGTACATGGACAACTTTATGTGGCCTTCTCACAACTTCGACGTTCATCTGACGTTAAAGTTAAGGTCATAAATACTCCATGCCAAGGAAAACTCATTCAAGGACAAGACACCATCTTTACTACTAATGTTGTTTACAAAGAAATTTTCCAATAAACCTTTACACTGTGCCAAACACTTTATTGTTTGCTTCCTATCTGCGTCATCTACACCTTCACACTATGCTATATCTCATTCATACATCACGCTCTTTGTAATTTCCCAACACCAGGGGTTGGCGAGCGAAGCGAGCAGGGGGCGGAGCTCCCTAGTGTATATATAATAATGAAGCAAATTGTATTTCATTTATAAAGGTTCATCTGACAGTATTGAGATACCCCTTCCCACCCAGACAGAATCAAGATAATAAAATACTTATTAACACTAGAATCCCTGAAGCCTTTGAAAAAAGTTGTAATGCCGGGCCACCTTAAATCCCTTTGCACCTCTTCATCAGCGTGTTTGTTTTGCAAATGTGTCAAATCAGCGCAAGTAGCCTGATACCCCATTCCCCACTGACACAGCTGAAGTTCTCCCAGCTCAAGTCTGTTTATCTGGGTGTAAGGTGTCTGGGATTGTATAGGGTAAATAATTTATTTGGAATACATATATTTCATGTGTGTTCTGTGTCTACAACAATCTGTGTAAATGTAGGATTACAGGAAATGCAAGGCAAGAAATGTTAAACACATAACTAAAACAGAAACTTTTTTCATTCCAATTATTAAATAAACACTTTCACAAAAGGTATAACTAAACAAGTTTGTTGTTATTCAAGCATATAACCAAAGAAAAAGAAATCATTCAATTTACATGTTGCTGTCAATGCATAAAAACCCAAGGTAAGAACTGCTGCCTTGTAATCAACAGGTTGCGGTCGAGCCCGGGCTCTCACCATTTTGTTTAGTGAGCTATTATTATTAATATATAAAAAAGTACATCTGAATAGAGTCTAACACTCAGTGTAAATTTTTGCTACTGGTAAAAGTTAGTTGTTTTTTTTTTTTTTATTCTGTTTTATTCACACATTGACGTTCATATGGTATGACAAACTTGCCCCTTCCTCTCTGGGTTGATGGCGTTTTATCTCCATTCTTTTCACAAGAGCAGCGATGACCAACTGTGATAACTGTGATTGATGCCTGGTCAGAGCTATTTGTTGTACTGGCAATCAAAGATATGATGCCTCATGACCACTATAAGACTATCATGCAACATTTGTGCTTTGACAACAGACACCCATGCAGAATGTGTGAAAAACAGATTTGCTGTGATATACGACATCTGGCAACATTTTGTTGAAAACTGTGTTTTGAGTTACAAACCAGGGCAACATATTACTGTTGATGAGTAACTGTTTCCAGCCACGGTCCTTTGTCCTTTCTTGCACTCCATGTCAACCATGCCTGACAAATTTGGCATAAAGTTGTGGATTGCGGGAGATTTGGAGACAAAGTACATGTGCAGTGCCACTCCTTATTTAGGAAAAGATATCAGTCATTCAATGGGAGAAAGACTTTCCCAGACACTCTGGTCATAAAGCTTATGGAGCCGTTTCTGGACAAAGGCATAACTGTAGCAACCGAGAGCTTCTTCACATCAGTACCATGCTGACGGTGTATGCTACCAAAAAGAAGTCTGTCTGCATTCTCAGTACCATGTACCATAACATGGAGACTGGGCAAGATTGGGGAAAAAAACATGTTCAAATGACAATGTTTTCAAATAATATTTTCATTCATCTATAAACACTTTCGCTAAAGTATAACGAAACAAGTATGCTTTTACTCAAGATTAAAACTGAATAAATAAAATGCAAGTGACAACAATATACCAAGAAGACACGATTCACCAGCGTTTGTGTGTCTGCTTATATCCGTTCAGCGATATCTTTTACAAGTATCAAAATTTTACACCAGGTTTTACAGACTTAAATGAAATAAATGTTTTTATTATATAATAGAATAATCATAATAGCAGCTCACTACTCACAACAGGGACAGTCCGGACTCAAAACCACAAACTCTTGATTATGAAGCAGTAGTTCCTACTTCTGCACCAGCCAAGCAGACATTTCAATTTTGTGTCGATTGATATTTGGGCTTGGGTTTTTACTCATTGACAGCAACATGTAAATTGAATGATTTCTTTTTCTTTGGTTGTATTCATGAATAAAAACGTGTTTATTTGATATTTTGATTTCAGTCTTCACATTAGCATTTTGTTATTACTATAACATGGAAATAAGTTTGTTTTAGTTATGTGTTCAAAATTTCTTACCTTTATTTCCTGTCCTCCTACGTTTACCCAGATCGTTGTAGACACGGAACACACATGAAATGTGTGTATTCCAAATAATGATGTATTATTTACCCTATACAGTTCCAGGCACCTCACACCCAGATAAACAGACTTGAGCTCTGAGAATTTTGCGTCTCACTTCAGCTGCATCACTGGGGGATGAGATAGCAGGCTTCTTGCTGCCTGTGTTGATTGACACATTTCCAAAACAAAGATACTGATGAAGAGGTGTGAAAGAATTTAAGGTGGTTCATCATAATGGATTTTTTTTGAAGGCTTCAGGAATTCTAGAGTTTTCATTCACTAGATGGCAGCAGAACACTATCTTGAACATTACTTAGGGTTAAAAATGTAAAGTGAATCATTACATATCACCCTGACTCTGGTTAGCTGTTGTTGCATAAAATTTCAAGCATGTGTTACACTGGGGATTAATGCAGAGCATGTTAAGCAGGAGTTATGCCAAAGCATATCAAGAGTAGTAAAAAGATGTTTTTTGCAAAGGAGAATTTGTCCTGAATAGTTGAGAGTGATTTGTACGATACTGAATTTTCAGCCAAGTTAAACAGTGCCAAGAACATATTGAGAATAAATGTAGTTTATTCCAAGTTGACTTACATTCATTGTAAGAATGTCTAATTGAAAGCATGCATCTCTCAATACTGTCTTAGACTGAATTAGATAGCACTGTTTTGTAAGTGCTGATACAGTTTTAAGTTTGTTGTATTACAGTGATTCTGTAGTAGTGAGTGAATAACAGGAAAGTGAGGTTTCTTTTACCAAAAACTCAGAAACTTACCAAAGACAGAATATTTTAATAAAATAATGTATTTAAAGTTAATTTCATTTTTTAAACAAATTTAAATAGTGTTAATCTGCAGATCCCTGAAAGTGTCCATAAGAAGTGTGTTTCATACTTTAAATATTATATACAGTGGATTCAGTAAATATTCAAATCCCTTCACTTTCTGCCCATTTTAATGTGTTGTAGATTTAATTTGAAATGGATAACTTTGCCATTTTTGCCCTTAAGCCTGCGCTCAATAACCCATACTGAATAAAACTGAAACTGTTTTCACAAAGGTTAGAATATATATATACAGTGGGTACGGAAAGTATTTAGACCCCCTTCAATTTTTCACTCTTTGTTATATTGCAGCCATTTGCTAAAATCATTTAAATTAATTTTTTTTCCTCATTAATGTACACACAGCACCCCATACTGACAGACAAAAAAAAGAATTTTTGAAATTGTTGCAGATTTATTAAAAAAGAAAAACTGAAATATCACATGGTCCTAAGTATTCAGACCCTTTGCTCAGTATTTAGTAGAAGCACCCTTTTGAGCTAATACAGCCATGAGTCTTCTTGGGAAAGATGCAACAAGTTTTTCACACCTGGATTTGGGGATCCTCTGCCATTCCCTCCTTGCAGATCCTCTCCAGTTCTGTCAGGTTGGATGGTAAACGTTGGTGGACAGCCATTTTTAGGTCTCTCCAGAGATGCTCAATTGGGTTTAAGTCAGGGCTCTGGCTGGGCCATTCAAGAACAGTCACAGAGTTGTTGTAAAGCCACTCCTTCGTTATTTTAGCTGTGTGCTTAGGGTCATTGTCTTGTTGGAAGGTAAACCTTCAGCCCAGTCTGAGGTCCTTAGCACTCTGGAGAAGGTTTTTGTCCAGGATATCCCTGTACTTGGTCGCATTCATCTTTCCCTCGATTGCAACCAGTCGTCCTGTCCCTGCAGCTGAAAAACACCCCCACAGCATGATGCTGCCACCTCCATGCTTCACTGTGGGGACTGTATTGGACAAGTGATGAGCAGTGCCTGGTTGTCTCCACACATACCGCTTAGAATTAAGGCCATAAAGTTCTATCTTGGTCTCATCAGACCAGAGAATCTTATTTCTCACCATCTCAGAGTCCTTCAGGTGTCTTTTAGCAAACTCCATGCGGGCTGTTGTGTCTTGCACAGGCTTTTTTCCATATTTAAAGAAAACAGGCTTTTTTCCATATTTAAAGTTTATTAAAAAGAATATACAACAACAACAACAACATTTATTTATATAGCACATTTCCATACAAAAAGTAGCTCAAAGTGCTTTACATAATGAAGAAAAGAAAAATAAAATACAAAATTAAAATAAGACAACATTAGTTAACATAGAAAAGGAGTAAGGTCCGATGGCCAGGGTGGACAGAAAAAAAAAAAAAAAAACTCCAGAAGGCTGGAGAAAAAAATATAGCCTAATTACCTTTGAAAATCTAATTGGTATTAATAATCTTCTGCTGTGCATTTTCTAAACCCACTTTACCTTGAGCAAGTTGACGTGGAAGCCTGTCATAACAAGTATAGGGTAAAAGCAGAAGCAATCCTTGGATAGAACGCCAGTCCATCGCATGGCAGACACACGCACAAGCACACACTCTTGGGCCAGTTCACCCAACCTGCATAGATTATAGTTTATTTGTCCCAAGGGGTAAGTAATATCTTTGGACTATGGGAGGGTACACACACAAACATGGGGGTTGGGGGGGGACAGACTCCTTGCAGGGAGAACCTTGTTAGTGCGAGGCAGCAGTGCTACCACATCATTACCATGCCGCTCCTATTAATAATCCATACTTGTTAACTTGGTACTTTAAAGCAATAGGACATCTTAGCTTCTCCAACACGAACAGAACTTGTAAGTCCGCTATGAAAGGTATACATAATAAGTAATTCTGATCTTGATATTTCATTTTACTGTGCATTACTTTAAAATTCTGTTCTCTCTCTGTCAATTTGTTTTCATTTATAGGTTGATGGTATGGATATCCTTTGTGTGAGAGAAGCCACAAAGTTTGCTGCTGACCACTGTCGATCTGGGAAGGTAATCTAGAATTTAAGTTTCTGTAGACCTCAAGTATAACACTATGGTTGGTTTTGTGTGTTTGTATATTTATGTTAAAAGATGAAGTTTTCTGAAATTAATACACCAGCAATCTCTGCTAACCAGCATTACACATGACGACCCGTTTTATAAAATAATTACATTACCTAGCATTATCCTGAGGTGGTAAGAGCAAGTGTTTGGCAAAATGTAACAAAATACTCTGAGGAGTATTCATTTTTTTATATATAAATCTTTATTAAGCCTCTTTCTGGGAGCATATTGGTTCAGTATCTTCTTGTGTAATGACCTCTGATTCTTGATGCAATTAAAATACTGAAGAAACTCTGGCTTGTTGTATGTTGGAGGTGTTGTTATTAGAAGAGATCTTTGGATTTATAAATTTATAAATTAGTCAATGCCACACAAGTGGAAAAGGAGCTACATACACAGAATCAAGGAAAGTTTAAACATGAAGATCACAATGGTAATGACCCTGTTGCTGGCTGAGGTAACTGCTATGATCTGATCAACATAGTTTGTAAAATGGCCGTACACCTCATTCATATGATCCCTTACACCAGGCCTATTAAAATGGTGGCCCGTGGGCCAGATGCAACCTCCGAGTATCCCAGCCCTTGGTCCTGTTAGGGCTTTGGACTGCAACTAAAATGGTCTCAAATGCAACCAAAAATAGACTTTGGTGATTGTCATTTCTCCGTAGTTTGCCAGTTGCGAATTAAATCCTTGAAACTTTAAACTAATTATATTGTAACAGATGCAAAAAGCCATTATTTTTTTTATTGTTAAACGAATATGCCGTTAACAATTGTGTTGGCACTGGCTCCTACTTCCATATCCCTGAGCCGCATAATGGCTAGTTTATATCCTGCGCTAGGTGCGAGGGAGTCATGGTGAAAATGACATCAGAAATATTTTCCTGTGTGCGTCTCCAAGTCTGACGGCCGTGTATTCCAAATGGTGAATTTCAGTGAGAGGCTGATTACTGTTGTGCCAGAATAATGAAGGAAGAGCTGAATATGACGCAACCAGTCATCAAAGCAAAAGGTAGACATGAAAACCATCTGAAATTTATCTGCTCATCATATAGGTCCCCCTGTTATGAATATATCTGTGCCCTGTGAAATTCGGTTGTTCCTTCTGATTAGGTGCAGCACGCTAAGGTGTGATTGTCACCAATCTCCTTGTGTTCGCGTATCTTTGCATGCCGTTTCCCTTTTGATTTAACACCTACTCCATGCAAAATGCCGGCCTATCTGCTGTTTCGTCACACACAACGATGTGATGAAGTCTGCGTTTTAAGGTTGAAGGCGTATTACAATTGTTTTACTGGGCTGCTCTGTGATTGACGGCAGACAGTAAACTTTGTTAAAATGACATAGAAAAATGCCACTTTTTTAGTTATTTCAGTTGTTTTGGCGTGTGCACTATATATTCAGTTATCAATACAGTAGAGTCCCGCTAATCCGAACCCCGCTAATCCGAAAATCCGCCTAATCCGAACAGGACTAGGGAAAAAAAAGTAAAGAAAACAAGTTTTTTCAAGTTATGTCGTATGTTTAATGTACATTTGAGAAACTTGTAATTTTTCAATTTCGCTGTCTAACTAAAAATCCAAAATACAGCCTTACTTAAAATTGAAACAAGTTCGAATTTACTCACATATGTAGAATCCATGTTCTGTACAGCATTTACACAAAACGTAAAAAGCAAACCATTATCTAAGAGATAAAGTCAGTGATCTCCTTCTGACGCAACGAACTAAAATGGCTTGAAGAAGCAATGTTTCGCCAACGCCGCATAAACATAACATCTGTTGGGGTTGCATCGGCATGTTGCTCAACGTAGCGTAAAGCGAGATCAAGGGCACTGGCTGCGGCAGTGTGTGGAACAACATCAGTCGGCGCGTCCCCTTCCTCCTCACTGTCGTCTGCGTCGAGATCAGCTGACATTCCCTGCACAGCTGCCACAGTGTCCTCATCTGTGTATTCTTCATGGCCACAGTCGTCAACGGTCGTCCACTCTTCCACGCACTCTTCTTCTGCATTTTCACAACCTGGCATTCTTTTCACCAATTGAAGAAGTTCGTAATTTTCTTTTGTCGGGGGGAAGACTGTTTGGACAAACTCTAGCTCAGGCCAGAGATTTTTCCAAGACTTCTGTAAGGAGTCCTTGCATGTGTTTTCCCAAGCTTCAGCAACCCAGTAAATAACATCTTTGATGTTCATTTTCATGAGTTTATCCAAAATTGTTAGCTCTTCATTATCTTCAAGTAGGCTACAAAGAAGCATTTTTCTATAATTCTGTTTCAAAGCCTGCAAAACCCCTTGGTCCATTGGCTGCAAAATTGATGTGACATTTGGTGGGAGAAAAATAGCCTTGATATCATCGCAAACAAGTTGCATTTCTTCTGGATGTGACGGAGCATTGTCTATAAGTAACAAAGCACGAGGAGGCAATCCATTTTCTTTGTTAAACGCCTTTACTTTTGGCACAAATTGCTTGTCAAACCATTCTTTGAACAAGGCACGATCCATCCAAGCTTTCTTTTGATTTCTGTAAAAAACAGGGAGAGAGTTCATGTTCATGTTCTTAAAACAGCGTGGTTTTGCCGATTTGCCGATAACCATCAGTGGAAGCTTATTTGTGGCAGAAGCATTGCTGCAGGCCAACACAGTTAGGCGCTGTTTATCCATTTTAAACCCTGGTGCAGATCGTTCCTCTTGTGATGCAAGACTTTTGGTAGGCAATGCTTTAAAGTTAAGTCCTGTCTCATCTGCGTTGTAAACTTGCTGGGGCGAGTAGGAAGAAATGATGCATTTGAACTCCTCAAGGTATTCAACAGCTGCTTCGTTGTCCGCTGACAATTTCTTCCCAGTTATTGTAAGCTGCCTGATTCCGTGTCTTTTCTTCCATCGGTCTAAGAAACCACAACTAGCCGTAAATGATACGTCACTGTCCATGAGCTTGTTTAATTGAAGCGCCTTTTCTTGAATTAGAGGGCCAGTGATAGGGATTCCTTTCTGTCTTTCTTGTGTAAACCATAAGAAAAGTGCTTTGTCCAATTTTTCGTAAGAAGACACTGTCGTCTTGCTACGTTTTTCAATCGTTTTTTCACTTGTGGTAGTGCAAAACTGCTCAATTTTACCTCTGTTCTTTTTCCAATCGGAAATTGTTGCTTTCCCAACACCAAATTCCTTCGATAACTAAGTGGCACTTTCACCTTTGTGAAGTCTTTTCAACACTTCCAGTTTTTCTTTTAATGTACACGACTTATGTTTACGTTTGCTTGCCATGATGATTAACAGCAGGGACAAGCACAGAATGTAAAGAAACCACACTACACACCACTCACAAGGACTCACAAAACACAGGGCAAGTGCTCGCACACGAACAATAACATTGCACAAAACACATCACTCAGCAGTAGCAGGTGGCACACTGACTCAGTGACTCATAGTTTGGGAACGGAAATCAAGAGGAATGTGTAGTTCTAGGCGGGGGGGGGGGGTCTAGGTCACTGCCCTTCCGCTACTACTCACCTACCACCCGTCATATCGATTTTACCTCCGATCACAGTCACACTACAGTGCAGTTTAAATTGCAGTGTACTAGAATACGTAATTTCTTACCTTTAATTCTTGACACATCAGACGCTTAATACGCCTCATAAAGTCAATATATGGCATTATATGACAAAACTCCGCCTAATCCGAATTTTCGCTAATCCGAACAGGGTTCGGTCCCAATTAGTTCGGATTAGCGGGACTCTACTGTACATTCTTCAATGGGAGCTCATCAACAAAGAAACATGGAAAATAAGATTTAGTAAAAAGAACAAGTAGTAATGATTGTAATTAATAATTCATTACTTGAAACCTAAGAAGTCTGTACAAAGACATTTTAAAGACAAATAATTAAAATCAAAGTACCAATCCACTTTCCTGCCATACCTGGTGCCTTGATCTTAAACATTTACTCAGGTAGTTTTTTTCGGGGGGCGGGGAAACAGTTTCAACAGGAAAGGCTTTGTTGTGGAACTCAAATTTCCTCTCTGTCATATGAATGATTAAAACCGTGTAAATGGGGGGGGGGGGGGAGAGAATTCCTTGGCTGTCATGACCACCCCTTTACATTGGGGGAGGATCTCATATTTCAAAAGGGAAACAAGTGTTATTGCTGGTACTGTGCACGCTTTTGATTTTATGCACTTTGAGATGTGCCTGGGTCAGAATTGAGCAAAATGTTTATTTTTTTTATTTCAAAAGTTAAAAAAAGTATTCCAACTACCTCAGATTCTGTTTAGTTACAGCTTTTTTGTTGTTTTATTATTTTATTTGATGAGCCTGTGTCAGATGTGACCAAATTTAAAGGGGAAACCATGAATAAACATTACTTGTTTTAAAATGCATTCATTTGTGTTGACTTAAAATTTGTCATTACCTGCTGCTGACCAGCTGCTGAAAATGTCTGGCCCAACTAAATTTCTTGGTTTCAAAATCTGGCCGAACTGAATTTGTGATTCAATAGCCCTGCCTTACACCTTCATATCTTTTTGTGTGGTGGCAGGAAAATTTACACGTAAAGTAGTCTGTTTTCATTTTGGATAACTCCTTCCACTAATACGCTTTATGTTTGAGAAACAAATCATACATGCATGAATCATTGGTTCTTCCTGGTGAATGTAAACGTTTTATGAGAATTTGGTGGTGAGTGGCTTTTACAAAATTCAAATTGTCAGAATGACAGGCAGCACATTTCAAGAGAGACTTTGGACGGCAATGATTTTAATTTTTTTTAATTTACGTTTAGATTTCAAAGCAGAAACAACATTAAAAATGGCAATCGCCTTGAATATCTGCTAAGTAAGCCACAAACAAATTAGTGTTCCTGTATCAAAGAAATTTTGCTCTATGGATTTCTATATTTTTGTCTTCTTCTTTTACTTAATTCTAAGCTAAAATAACAAGAATCTTGCTGTTACAGGTGTTTGTTTTTTTTTGTTTTCCCCCCCCCCCTCTCTCCCTGCCCATCCCTTACCCTAATTTAGGGACCGATTGTAATGGAACTGCAGACTTATCGCTACCATGGACACAGCATGAGCGACCCTGGGATCAGGTAAAACTCTAGTTTATACACATATTTATTATGGTGTAAAGCATATAGTTTTTACTGCATGTTTTTCACAGTGATTATTACTAAAGTCTTCCACCAAAATCTAAATTTTGTCTTTGTGTGCCCGTGGTATTGAAACAACAGAATCTACCATAGTTTGGTTTAAAATTTTGTTCCTCACAATATCAATGAATTTTCAGGTGTTTATTTTATTCACCCATTGAAAGGAGTGTGTGATGTATAGTTGAGTATTGATCAGTAACTGAAAATTTTTGGAATGGTTAGCTCCTTCAGACCACTTCATGCTCATAAGGGCACTATATAAATTATCTGGTATGAATAAATGCATCGTTGCCCATATTTTGGCAACATATGCATTTTGTATGAAAATGTCAATTCAGTTTGCAATTTGAAATTTAGGTTACAATTTTCAAAATGATAGGGCATGGAGACAGGCCCACTTTGTCACAATGATCTTGACATGGTTTCATTCCCCACAATCAAGGAACAAAAGCCTTAACTTTGATAACGAGAGTGTGTGTAAAACTAAATTAAGGTTTTGTTGAGAAAAGCCAAGCAAAATGATATCTTTTATTGGCTAACTAAAAAGATTACAATATGCAAGCTTTCGAGGCAACTCAGGCCTCTTCTTCAGGCAAGATGTCCTTTTTAAAATCAAATGACCAAAATTTTACATTCCAGTAAAGTGGATTTTATTCACTACTAGCAAAATACCCGCGCTTCGCAGCGGAGAAGTAGTGTGTTAAAGAGGTTATGAAAAAGTAAAGGAAACATTTTAAAAATAACGTAACATGATTGTCAATGTAATTGTGTTGTCATTGTTATGAGTGTTGCTGTCATATATATATATATATATATATATATAATATATACACACACACACATTATATATACATACACACATATAATATATATATATATATATATAATATACACACACATATACAGATATATCATATATATATATAAATACATATACACACACACATATATATATATATATATATATATATATATATATAATACACATATATAATACACATATATATATATATATATATATATACATTTACATACATACATACATGCACTTACAATAACATAGAAATCAATATAAACAACATTAACATCATTATCATATGAGAATATGAAGTAATATATAAGAAGCACATTTCATATAAATATAAATTATTAAACAGTAAAATCTTCTTCTATAATTTGCTACCGTGGCTATTCGTTTGTCTGTCCAGGATTTTAAATCACCTGTAGCTCGCAAACCGTTTCACCTATTGACTTGAAATCTGGTACACATATAGTACTGCTATCCGCTTTATGGGTGATGATTGTATTACTCTTTTTATGTTTATTTTATTTTATTGTAGAATCAACTCCTATCTGCGCACACCAGGGCGGCCGTGGGCGGATGCGTATGGTGTATTCACTCTATGTTATTGTGCATTGCGCTGTCACTGGTATTTTGATAAAAGAATTTGAACAACATATCAGAAGCGTATAAATTATTAAACAGTAAAACATTAACATTTAAGAAGTAAAGTTACATTGAGTACTACTGCAGTGCCTTCGGGTATATCTCATTTTTTCTTTGCCCATTACATGCTTAAATGTATACATTTTTTGGTGTACCTAACCGAGAACACGCGACATATAACCGACCGTGGGAGAAGCATGGATTTTAAACACGCGTTGAGTTCATCTGCTGGTCTCCCTCGTGGAATAACTGGTAATGTTTGACTAAAATCTACAGTGAGTAAAACGACATTACCTCCTTTTTTTTTTTTTTTTTTTTACGATCTCTGAGATCTTGCTTTTTTCGGTTCAAGGCTTCATAAGCTCTTTTATGTTCCATGGTGTACTTATCCCAAACCATCATCTTTGAATGTTGCAAGACTTTCGCCTTGTATGTAGATCGGGGTAATTACATTCATTGCATTCCTAGTCTGAATCACAATCTGATTGTATGGGTGGTTACCTGGCAGGTAACGCTTATGCATGGTCATCAAGTCGTCTAACATCCGCTACGTGCCATCTTTTAATTGCGAGAAGCAGATATATATAGCCAAATTCTCGCGCTTCGTTGTGGCGAAGTACTGCTTTTAATTTTTTATTAAGAAGAAAAGAAAACCTTTTTAAACGGATCGAAAATATACCAATAACAATTTGTTAAGGATCTGTTTTTTTGTGAAGCTGCCTTTTCACAGCTGTCGCGCTACGGCGTGTGTTTCGTTTATTTGACAGTATGTAGATCGTGGTAATTACATTCATGGCATTCGTTTTCTGAATCACAATCTGATTGTATGGGTGGTTACCTGCCAGGTCACGCTTGTGGTTTGTCAGCAAGTCGCCTTACGTCCGCCACGTGCCCTCTTTCTGTTCCCAGAAGCAGATCATAGAATGGTTTTAATAGTTTACTTTCAAATAATGCAAAGAGTATGCGACATGTGTTTCTCCCTAATTCTGGGCTCATCAGGCATATATCGTCAGCGCCAGAGGTGAAGCCCCTAACGTTGCGCTACGGCGTGTGGTTTGTTTATACCTCGTGTGGTTTGTTTATACCTCGTGTCTTCTAATTAAACTTTTATCTCGCGAATATGTTATTGCAATCCGCAGCGGGAGCGTTTCTATAAACTTAATTTAAACTTACGTTTTACACCGTGCTTTTTTCCCTTATGAAGATGCTTGTATGCTTCACTCGCGCGCTTCTTATTGTTTCGCTCCCTTCTCAATTGTTTAATGAATTTTTTGTTCTTCGCTGTTTGCGGCTCATCCTTCATTTCTCACTACTGTGTTCTTTTATCTCGCGAATATGTTATTGCAATCCGCAGCGGGAGCGTTTCCATAAACTTAATTTAAACTTACGTTTTACACCGTGCTTTGTTTCCCTTATGAAGATGCTTGTATGCTTTACTCGCTCGCTTCTTATTGTTTCGCTCCCATCTCAATTGTTTAATGAATTTTTTGTTCTTCGCTGTTTGCGGCTCCTCCTTCATTTCTCCCTACTGCGTTCACAGTCTTTTCACGTGATTATGTGGGAGGCGTGATAACGTGACACTCAACTCCTCCTCCCACGGCCATCGAGCTGCTGTCCATTACAGTATATTGTGAAAAAAGAGGTTCCAGTTATGACCATTACGCGTTGAATTTTGAATTGAAACCTGCCTAACTTTTGTAAGTAAGCTGTAAGGAATCAGCCTGCCAAATTTCAGCCTTCCACCTACACGGGAAGTTGCAGAATTAGTGATGAGTCAGTCAGTCAGTGAGGGCTTTGCCTTTTATTAATTAGTATAGATATTCTCTTTATTTTCCATATTTATTCAGCATATTTTGAATGTGCTGTAGTCTTTTTGACCTTAATGTTGCAAAACCTACCTTGGCAGCATTGACTCTCTGAGTCTAACCAAAAACAAAGGCATTGACAAATTCTGCATGTGAAGGCATGGCATTGAGCTACTGAGGCTTTAAACGTGTTCAGTATCACTAAGGTTGCCTGTTTTTCTCATTGCAACAGTCAACTGAACACCAACTGATGCTAAAAACTCATCTGGTGTGCCAGATTATGCCACAGCCGCTGTGACTGCAGAACATCACGTGTGCGGCTGTAGCTCCCCGGCTTTTGTTTAAACTTACCGTCATACATCACTCCAAATACAAGTGTGAAAAATGCTCCATCTAATCATCTGGGGATTACTTGTGTTCTGTTCTGTGTATTGTATTGTATTTTATTTACCCCCTGGAAAGGGGTCCCTTTTTGAACTGCCTTTTCCAAGGTTTCTTCCAAGGTTTTTTTTTTTTTGTTTTGGGAGTCTTTCCTTGACATCTTAGAGAGTAAAGGCTGGGGGGCTGTCAAAAGACAGGGTCTCTTAAAGCCCATTGCAACATTCCTTGGGTGATTTTGGGTTATACAAAAATACATTGTATCTGTCGCAAAGCTCTTTATAGCTCCTTGACATTATGTAGTATGTCAGTGTGCTTACATTCTTTTCATTACATGCCATGTCCTTAATTGTCCAATGATAAAGAAAACAAAGTAAAATATAAAAAAATGTACAGTGGAACCTCGGTTCACGACCATAATTCGTTCCAAAACTCTGGTCATAAACCGATTTGGTCGTGAACCAAAGCAATTTCCCCCATAGGATTGTATGTTTATATAGTTCGTACGGTCTGGAACGGATTAATTGTATGTAAATATATATTTTTTTTAATTTTTAAGCACAAACATAGTTAATTATGCCGTAGAATGCACAGCGTAATAGTAAACTAAATGTTAAAACATTGAATAACACTGAGAAAACCTTGAACAACAGAGAAAACTAACACTGCAATAGTTCGCGCTATAGTGCTTGGAACCGTTCGCTAAAAACACTTTTTTTTTAATAAGTTTTAAGCACAGGGGAAAAAATGAACATTTGAAAAATCCGTAATTTAATAAACCACCAAGAAAAGTAACATTGCAACAATGTAGGCTACGAACCGATCGCTGTAAAACTGAAAACAAAAACAAGCCTCTACCTTATGCGTCCCTCCCTCTCTCGCTCGCTCTCTCTCTCTTTTGCGAGCTTGGAGCGCCTGTGTGTGTGTGTGTGTGTGCGCACGTCTGTCTGTCTCTGGCGCTGCCTCTGTTTGTGTGCGCTCGCTGCTCTCTCTCTCTCCCTGTGTGTGCGTGCGTGGCTCTATCCCGAGCTGCCTGTGTGTGTGCTGCCTCTGTGTGTGTGTGTGCATGTGTGTGTGTCGCATGCTCTCGCTCTCTCTCTTGCTCGTTGCACAGGAAATGCACAGGGAGAGACTGAACATGTACAAACCGAAAGGGATCCTGGCTTGTTCGTATACCGAGTGTGTGGTCGTGAACCGAGGCAAAAGTTTGGCTAACTTTTTGGTAGTAAACCGATTTGTACGTGTACCGAGACTTCGTGAACCGAGGTTCCACTGTACATAGAAAACTAAGATAATGAGTTATTTCTGCACATCTCACTGGATTCACTTGTTTTATATGAATATGTATCTGCAAACATACAAATGGGGGGTTATTGAGTGGAAGGTTTTGCTCCATGTGGTTTGCATGCCCATATGCCCAAGAATAACTGGCATCTGAGTTCTTATGGCATGTTGACTTTGGTGGGTATCCTTACAGGAAAACTGAAAAAAAAAAAAAACATCAAACGGGTCAATGGAGCAGAACTTATTCATTTTATAAAAGGGTGCATACAGTACATGCATTTCCTGTTCATTTAAATATCTTACGTTCTCATTTCCTGTGAGGATACTGGATAAAACTAGTAGTCCATGAATAAAGTGTATTCAGTGTCAAGTTAAATATGGAGACCTGTAATGTGCTAAAGGAGGGGTGGGGTAACTTATTACTTGGAACTATTAAGTCAAGTACATTGATAAAATAGGTGGTGGTCTTGTAGTGTGTGGTTACTGGAGGACATTGTTTTTGTTTTAAATTTCTCCTGCAGCTACCGTACAAGAGAAGAGATTCAGGAAGTGAGGAGTAAGAGCGATCCCATCTCGATGCTTAAGGATCGCATGCTGAACAACAATCTAGCCAGTGTGGAGGAACTAAAGGTTTGTTATGTATTTTTTTTTTCTTTAAATTTAGAGATCTCCAGGAAAACATTTTAATAGCAGTGGTGATCTTTATTTTTTATGTGATGTACTGATTCAGCTGCCCAGGTTCAATGCTGTCTGCATTATATTTATTAGTGTGTTGTGTTTGTGCTTCTATTTGGCTACACCGTACATTATCAGTTCAGTTTTGTGAAGTGCACTTTCACTTAGGAGCTCAGCTCATGATACAGTAATTATAAATAAAGTATGAAAAAGTGTACTATTAGGACACAATGATGATAATCCAGCATCAACAGAGGAACATCAGGCAGTGCTGTGTGTGCAGTATGTAGTGCAGGGTGTCATAAGTCAGCTGCAGTTGATGCTGTCACTTTAGAAAAGACCAAGTGTCACCAGGGCCTTCTAAGTTTCATGTCTGTTATTTGTTAATTTTTCAAGTTTGATAGACTTGTGTGTGTAGTTTGGGACGTGTGACGGTATGTTTCATTTAAACTATGTAAATGAATAGTCAACTGCATTTATATTTAAAACCAGCACAGTCATTTTTTTTGTTTAAATATACAGTGTATATTTTAATTTAAACAGTACAAACCACTCCAATAGTAGCCTATGGAATATGCAGTCACTACTACTGTAGGGTGCTGCGATTCAATTTTAAAACTGTCACTCAAAAAAAAAAAAAAGTCAAAAGCAATTATTACACTCAAGAAATAAGCAATATACTGTATGGCCGCCTCATCAGCAGCTCAAACAAACGTGTGCAGTGCTAAAGTAACGGGCCTTCAGTGTTAACATTCTTCTGAGATCAGCAAACAGATTGATGTTGAGTTTCTTGGAATTTTTAGTGAGGCCTACATGTCGTGGGCACAGTGAATGCCATATATTCTGGGCAGTGACCTTTTATAACTTTATATTAGGAGGAAGATTTTTCAAAATAATGTGTAGACTTCATTGGAAGCCAGTGAGGAGTTGTAACCTGGTTGGACTTCTCAGCCTGAGTTCTGCTCCCAGCTGCCGTGCTTTGATTGACTTGCAGGGCAGCAACGTGCTACAGGGGTCAGTGTGACTTGCGGCAAATGAGCTTTTCAAGACGCTTAAGAATCAGTCAAAAAAGTTGGAGAAAGCTGAAGCCTGCTGTTTTTTTTCCATATCTGTACAAAGAATAATTTAAATATCTCTAAAGTCCTAACTTTGCCAAACAGCTTGGCACATATTTTAAAAGTGCTCTAAAGAAGACTGAACATGAAGGTGGATTCTTGATTTGTTTAAATGTATAAAAGTATGCTTGACTGTAATTAAAGATTAGTGCTGTCTGTGTAAAAGAACCTGGTAAAGTGCACATTGGCGGATATCACATCTGTACAGGAGTGTTAAACATTGAAAAACTCTGAAAGAATGTAAACAGACCATTAGGACCTCAATTACAGTATTGAGATATAAACTTGCACTCCACATGTCTGCACATTCAAACTGCTGTTTCATGAAGTCTCGATGTCAAGTAAGACTCTTCCAAAAGCAGTAGCTACAGGGCCCTGTCACTTACTGTCTGTTCACTTGAAGCACATGTAAGTAAAATAAAAATTAAAGAAATGATGAGACGGTGACCTTTGACTTTTAGTAACTGATGACGTCAGGTTTTCTGCACCCCCTTACTCTGAGTCATGTGTGCTGTTTAGAACTGTGGGTGTTGACTTCGGTTCTTTTAATTTCCAAATTAAAAAGAGAAATGACCACAGTGAACATTGTCCAGTTTCCCTACAAGTATTCTCATCTCCAAACAGAGTAAATCAGACTGTGATTTCAAAGTTGAGTACCGTCTAGTGAGCTGAACATGACTGTAAATGCCAGCTTTAACAGAACTACAGACTGTTCTAATTTTTTAATACTAGAAGAAAGTTACATCATGTCTAAGTAGTTTAATATGCCATAAGTAAGAGAATTATAGAGCGTCATTGTTGAACCAAACGAGAGCGTTTAAGTGCCATTTCCAGCATGTCGTCTTCCCTCGTAGTCCTCGCCGTAGTGTGATTCAAGCCCAAGACTGAACTTCTCAAATCTATTTTTCTGCTTTAGGAGATTGATGTTGAAGTGAGGAAGGATATTGAAGAGGCTGCTCAGTTTGCAACTACAGATCCCGAGCCCCCACTTGAAGAACTGTGCAACCATGTTTTCTATAATGAGCCGCCAATGGAAGTCCGTGGCACCAACCCTTGGATGAAACTGAAATCCATCAGCTAAAGAGACAGTCTGTTACTCTGATTAAGTGTTCATTCATGCCTTGGTGTTGGCCATAACGTCTTTACAAATGAAAACCTTATGATACAGCCTGACATGAATTGGCTGAACTTATTTTAGGAGAATTTTTAAAAGACATTGTTCCCCTTAAACATTGTACGGAGTGATGCCAGTACCGCACTGCCATCCTGTTAAGATGCCATGCTTTTTACATTGTTCAACAGATTTTCCTCTGATCAACCCAGAGGAGCCCACCAAGCCTGGAGTTTTGTTACCCTAAAATAAAAACTGTGGATTTATTTTTCTTCCCTTAATATACAGTGTACTGTATTTGTTTTTATCATGGGAAATGTTATATGGTACATGTTGCTTGGCTTTCTGCAAAATTAGAAACGTGAAAGAGCTGCTTGTGTGGTGACCCCCTGAGATGTTGCCATTTCAAGTGGGAGAGGGGAGGAGGTTTGTCTACCCCCCATTCTGACTGACAAACTGACCATTTTGTGCTTCTCTCTAAAAGAAATGAGCACACATGTTCCATTTTACACTTTATTACAGTAGACAGTCCTAGGCAGTTTGGTTGTTTTTAATTCACAAAGCAGTAGTAGACAAAGTACATCACATTCTGACAAAGAAGTACACGCCGGTGTTTAATATTGACAAATACGAGTGTGCGGTCTAAATGCTGTAGCTGGAAACGAAAGGACATGTAAGCTTTCAAGAGTACATCTGAAATAAAAACTTAAATTAGATGACATGATAAAAAGTGGAGCAAAACATGAGATGGGACATCTGGAATTTTCATTTATTTTCTTTCGGGATGAATGCGGAATGAGGAGAGGTTTTAAATATACACAGGATTGTATTTTCCAATTAAAAGTACTAAAATGGCTTTAGTGTGGTTTTAGACTTTTAAATCTTTTCATAACCATCCTTTTGGAGAAGAAGGTACAGATGGAAAAGGATTAGTGTTTCCAGGCATGAATCCTAAAATGGGAAAAAAATCACTTAAGAGCTGATATTTTTTATTAAATTTATAAACAAATGTGCTGTCCACTCATCTTGAGCTATAAAGTGCTGTGTGTGTCAGTGAACAGCAGGTGGCAGTGATGTCCCACTGACTTCGTTTTACTTGGTGGTCGTATTTGTTACATGTATGCTAGCAGTCATGTTTTTGGCTTTAAGACTGCTGATCATCTAAAAGACAATAACATTATTAAACAGTTGATCAAAGGCTACGGAAAAAAAAACATTTGTTTGCATAATTCTATCAACAACAATGCAAAGTGGGAAGCTTTGTTTCTTCATAATTGGCATTCCATCAAATTGCAGGATCTGGCCATTTTATTGCTTTGCTTGCAGACTGTTTGTAAATGGCACCTTATTTTGGGATGGTTCTTCACCAGCTGTTGTAATTTGAATAATGAAGTCAGTTTGAATCCAGAGTGCTGGCCACCCCACACTTACTCCAGAAACCCGAGGCTGAAAAAGTAGAAGAGCTTGTGGCAAACTCAGTGGCAGAATGGCAGGGATCTGAAAGGAAAAGATGTCCACTTCATGAACTGGAGCCTTAGCCTGACCTTGACATGTGTGTGCACAGGCTACACCTGGCAATGACAGGCACATGGAAATCATGAAAGGAAGCAAGAGATGTGAACATTGGCCACCCCTTCCTTGTAGCTGGTTGCAGCAGGCAGCCAACTCCTAGCCAAAACAGTTGCTATGTTGCTTTAGTCAGAACTATTAGCTAATAATGGAACCAGATTTTCTTTTTTAAAACACTACCCGTATACTCCCCCATGAACAACTGTTTGCAAGACGGACAGATAATGTGATGAGAATTACAGTAAACTGTGACTGACGTTCCACTTATTTCTCTTTATGGGCATCGACTCTGGCACAGGATTCTGTATAAACTGAATGAGGAAAATGTCAGGCCGTGTGGTGGATTGAGGACAAGATGAACACGAGAAAGCAAAGTTGTGTACTTGCCCAAACAGTAGCAGTAATCATCATCAGTGCTTTTTTATGACATAGGCACAAGTTATTAAAAAAAGAACACTTGGGTAACATTAATAAAAAAGTCTAAATAAAGAAAAGCTTACGTTTTTAATACTTTGCAGTTCTTACTGAGACACTTAGACGAAACACTGAATTGTCTGATAACACAAACGGTCACACCACAAGCACAGCACAGCGCGACGGTGGTAATGGCAGCTCCTTCACTTCAGTGCCAAGACTCTTAAGGACAGGAAGAAAAGTCCACAGCTGACCAGACGGAGAAATCAATGAAAAGCATTTAAGAAGTCTTGTTGTGCTTCAGCAGTATTTGCCATTTTAGCATTTCAAATCATCTCTGCATGAAACAAAAAAAAAGGCCATTTAATGAAAAACGGTGAGCAAGTAAAGCAAATTGGCTGAGATGGCAAATTCTAACAGTGAAGGTGCCTAAGAAAGAACTGTGTCTATAGAGCCAGCTTGTTTCATTCAGCCACATCTCAATGGCTTGACTTGCAATTTCAAGGAGTTGTACACTTTGGAACATAAAGGAAGAATGAAAGCAACAAGAAAATACGACAGGACGAGGAAGTCGTGAGGCACAGCGGATCTCATTCTACAGAATCGACAAGGCACATTTAAAAGTTCAGAGAGCACTTCTGGTGCTTTTTGGTCTTCCATCCTGCTGACAGCAGAGCAGGCCAGTACGCATCTTTATCAAATGTCCAGATTCTTGGCCATCTGCTGTTTTCGGAGTTCTTTGCTTCTGTGTTTCTGTACGGCTCGCCATATTTTGCACAGAATTCCTCCCCTGTCAAAAGTTGAGACAGAAGTTCAGTTACTTGTTGGGTAACCCATTTTGTGCTGTCACTTTATATTAAACTCCTAATTCAACACACACAACAATTTTAGACAAACTGGGAAGCCCAAACTCTGTTGAGGCCCAATCACCAACAAGAAGGACTTCCTAAAACTAAACAGCAGTGCCTTCTGGTGAAAGACCATTTAATTGGATATTTTAGAACGTCTTAGAAATGAATTCTAGGCAATACGGTAAATGCACAGTTCTGGGACGAAGCTCATAGTTCTCCCTGGAATAAGCTTATAAAACAGGGCCAGGGGTCACCAACTGTGTACTTGGCATGAATTTTTACAAAACTCCTTAAACTCCAGGGAATAAAATGTACCTTATATGGTGGTAAATCTTTCAAAAATGACACAAGAGATGACAAATGATAAAGAAATGCCAGTAGCCTTCTACCAGTGAGGCACACAGCTAAACACCACTGGAGTGATTTCAAAATAGGGAACGTCAGGAAAAGCCCCTCAGTTTGGTGGGCTTGAACACTCTGACGAAGGAGGACAGAAGAACTGGAACAATGGCCAGCAGTGCAAGACTTGCGGTTCAAAATCCACAGGCTGCAACGTCCGCTAAAGCACTTCTAACAAACAGCGGCTCAGCAAGCCAGATCTTTATTATTATTTGCTTCTTTTACAATTGGTTTAGTAGAATCCGAAGTGTTTTATTCAGTTTTCAACTTTCTAGTGCTTTTTGTTTTGACCACACTTAAAACACGTTTACATTATTGGAACACAATGACATGTGAGCTGTGAATACTTTCTACAACCACTGCAGCGTAAAATAAAAAATCCTCAGAGCAAAGCTTGTATCACTCGTACATCATTAAAAGTCAGAACTAATAGTTCAGTTTAATATATTTAAATGGCAATTACTTTCCCAAATATATGCAAAGAGATTAATAAATAAAAGGGCTTATGCATTTTTTTGCAAAGAGTACAAAAACATTGGTGAAGAAAATGTGGTTCTCAGGCCTTTTATGATACATTTATAACTCGCTCCAATATGTTTAAATAATTCTGTGAAGTGCAACCTGCAGGTCTACTGATTTACAGACAACTCAGTCAGACGGAAAATAAAAAGCCGTCTCTGAATGGGAGAAGGCCTCACCTCAGCCGCAGGTATCGCAAGTCCTCCT
The DNA here is from genome assembly GCF_900747795.2 of Erpetoichthys calabaricus. Classification (NCBI taxonomy): domain Eukaryota; kingdom Metazoa; phylum Chordata; class Cladistia; order Polypteriformes; family Polypteridae; genus Erpetoichthys; species Erpetoichthys calabaricus. The sequence goes on along the minus strand of NC_041397.2, from coordinate 53,672,145 downwards.
TCGTCACCTCATTGAGCACATCGTGGAGTGTGTAGTCCTCCGCAACAAACTGACGTGAAATGAAAAATGAAATGAGAATCACACTTGAAACATTTTGTGGTCAGTTTCCAATATTGCCAAAACTTCTTTTTCTTTTAAAATGACTAAATACCGAGCGAACACCGAACATTATTCTGCAGCACATTTACACTTCAGTGCTCATATAGTAGCTGCCAAATTTCAATATAATGACATACATTTAATTTATTGTAACACAAAGAAATTCTTCAATATCAGAAAAAATCTAAAGTATAAAAAAGTGAAGCACTGCATTTTAGGAGCAGAAAAAAAATCTTAGAACAAAATCTAAACCAACAAGAAGCAAAGCAGTGAAGCTCATTGAGCACTCGGAGTACGGCCAAGTGACCCCAGTGAAATGCGTGAGAAATGAATGGGGGGTGAGCCGAGGAGGAGCTCCCCAGCATTCAGCTACTCTTTGAGTTGAGCAACAAGCACAGACGTTAGGCGATCGGGAGCAATTCGATAAAGGGGTTCTGGCAACAAATGCAGCAGCCATTTCTCTGTTGTAAACAGAATGTATCCTTAAGATTTACGTTTGGTCACTTTATCCTCCATAGTCCCAAAATGGAACATTGCTGTCCCCATAACAGGGCAGGTAGCTGGTGACTGCTGTCTGGTGTCCAAGAAACAAAAGAGTAACCCTAGAGACTCAGAGAGATGGAGGTGAAGGGGGCACTTGTGTGGCACGCTGAGGTGGGCAAGACGCCTCCCAGGTGCAGTAGGCAGGGTTCAAGTCTCCTCTAGTTATGCCCTTGGGCGACTGCACATTTCTTACTTTACTAACTCTTTTTAATTTGTGTTCTTGATGTGATCTTCTCTCTTCTCGTCGGTATCTCTGTATCTACAAAGCACAGTTTGGTTTATTTTTTTGTTGTTTACGCACAGACTTAAAATCTGACACACTGGTAACTTCTCACCGTAAGTCACTTTTGACAAAACAAAAGCTGCCAGCCTTGCCTGCAGGGATGGAGTGAATGGTCACAATCTCACAGTTTACTTAAATATTATAATGAATTAGGGTTATCAAGTCGTATTTACTCAAGACACAATCGTTTTTACCCACTGTAAATATATCGAGAAATCTTCTTCTATAATACGCTACCGTGGCTGGCTGTTTGTCTGACCAGGATTTTAAATCACCTGTGGCTCACAAACCGTTTGACCTATTGACCTGAAATTTGATGCACGTACACTAAGTGACGTCTACTATCCGCTTTCGGGGTGATGATTGACCTCCAAGGTTGTTCTTCTTTTTATTTTTATTTTATTTTATTGTAGAATCAACTCCTGGCAGCGGGCAGCAGGGTGGTTGTGTGGCGCATGCATATGGGTGCCATGCTCATTCTCTACCACCTTCGCCGTCACTTCCCCTACCTCTTCATATCTTTAATCATTCTTGAGGCAGATTGAACACTTCAGTGCCAGTTTAAGTGAAAAATTAAGGAAAACGTACTAAATAATTGCAACACAAACACTAACTTAATCAGTGTTAACGTGAAAAGATGCCAATGAAAGAAGAGAAGCAGCGGGCCGCTAGGGTGGAGAAAAGCAAGCAGAAAGCACATCAACCTCTGAGCAAACGAATGCTAAACAGAGACAGAAAAAGAAAGAGGATGACAACTAGGAATGCTCAAGTCGAGTGTATTCACTGCACGTTATCGTGCGGTGCGCCGTTACGGGTTTGGAAATAATACATAAACAGAATCAGGAACAATAAGAACATGTCGTACGAAATACTACACTGTGGGCTACAGTTTGCCAACATATCTGAGCTCAATTCTTGCCCATTGCACTTAATATATTTTATTTATTTTTTCATTAAATGTTTCTCTCACTATTTTTTGTCACCCAGGTTTGTGCCACATTACTACTACAGATACTTTGTGCAATTTGATGTTTTTTGCACTACAAAAGAAAAACAAGAATGCTGTACAAATAGAAGTACTTATAATACAAATGTATGCAAAATAATGCTTGGTAATAAATCAGTTGTAATTACTTTTTAAACTTGCTACTTTTTTTTTTTTAATTTGCCTTTGCAAAGGCAGGAAACACCACTAGTTTTGTCAATAAATAGGCCATATTTTTGTGACATTTTTGCCTTCATTTTTGGGTACGTTCTGTTGCCCTGAGAGAGCCCCTCTGGTCACAAACCTCAGAGTCATATTCAGAGTGATGGCTCATTTAGATTTACTCGTCTCTGAAAGGTGTCCCTGAATATTTATTACTCTTTACAGTTTTACTATTTGTGAAAAGACCTTGGACAACTGTAACACCAGAGACTTTATTAACAGATCAGCAAATACTGGACAAACGTGACACCTTAACTAAAGAAGGTACTGAAAATGGTAAGCCAAGGGTCAGAAAGTTTCAAGTCAAATGCCATAAAGGTGTATTCGCCAGAACAAAAGGAGAACCAACTGCTTCAGGTATTGTGTGATAATTTGCTAGGCTAGCAGAGAAAACCAATGGTGGTCCTGTGCTACTTCACTGCCAGCTTCCTTACGTGAGCTGAAAGACACGGAGGTTTCATTTCTCAGTGCGCAGTAAACTCCCCACACACAGCGCACATCCATTATCGAGTTTCTTATGTTTTAAGAACTGAAAAAGTGGTGAAAATATGACATTTATGGCAATGTGGATGTTTAATGTGTTCCTGCATTGTTTTACACCTCTGAACACAATGTGTGTTCATACTGTATACTTGAGGGTCTGTGTCACATGATGCTCATATGCACATAGAAGATGAATGTCAATGTCATCTCAACTTTTGGTAAACATATAATGTCAAACAGAAATTCTGTCAACCCATTAGCTGTACACAAAAGAAAAGGCATGCCAAAATTTTTAAAGTGCTAATGCTTTTGAGATAAAGTGCCCCAATGACTGCTAAAACAGCAAAAGATAGCAGCAGCACATCAATGCATTCAGCTTTGGTATAAAGTGGGACCTCCACAGAAATTCGCAGGATGCTTTAGACAGCGCTGGAAAAATAGCTGCTAACCTTTTCAATTGTGTCTGTGTCTGCTCCTTGATCTTTCAGCCAGGTCACCAACTCTTTGTCCATTTCCTGCTCTGCAGGTATATGAAATATGGAAGGTGGGGGGATATCTATTAAAAAAGGACATAATGACAGCTTACTATAACATCCATATAATGTTTTATTTAATATAACTTGACAGTGAGGCGCTTTACTGATTCATTTACTATTCTTTCATCGATACCAAGATCAAAAACGTGAACTTAATTCTAGGAGAGCTGGTCTGATCTAAAAATGTTTGCTCACAGCACATGTATGAAGCCACTATAAAAGACTGCTTAAGAAATCTGCAGGAAAATAAAGTCTTATGAGAGATAAAGCAACATTTTATAACCCATTATTCTCTACAAGGAAACAGGAAAACACAAAAGCATACAACAATAAAATACTGTGTATACTCACGTATTCGTTTGGTCTTGAAACCCAAAAAATCGATCATAAAATCAGACCCCGACTTATACGCCCGTTCAAAAATGCGACACTTAAATTTCTTTTCTTTTTTTTTTTTTTTTTAAACATCTTCACGCCTCCTCCAATCTCTCTTCGGTTTCTCAGACACATCAAATTTCTTTTGCTACTTCAACGACTTTTAATTTACAACCAGCTTCATATTTTCTTCTGATTGAACACTCCATCCCCTCCTTTAACCGCCACCTTATCATGGTGGAGGGGTTTGCGTGTCCCAATGATCCTAAGAGCTCTGTTGTCCGGTGCTTTATGCCCCTGGTAGGGCCACCCAAGGCAAACTGGTCCGGATGAGACAAAGAGCGGTTAAACAAACCTCCTATGATGGAAAACAATTTTGGACGGCGGTTTCCCTCGCCCGGACGCGGGTCACCGGGGCCCCACTCTGGAGCCAGGCCTGGAGGTGGGGCTCGATGGCGAGCGCCTGGTGGCCAGGCCTGCACCCATGGGGCTCAGCCCGAAGAGGCAACGTGGGTCCCCCTTCCCATGAGCTCACCACCTGTGGGAGGGGCCAAGGAGGTCGGGTGCAGTGTGAGTTTGGTGGTGGCCGAAGGCGGGGACCTTGGCAGTCCGATCCTCGGCTACAGAAGCTGGCTCTTGGGACGTGGAATGTCACCTCTCTGAAGGGGAAGGAGCCTGAGTTAGTGCGCGAGGTTGAGAGGTTCTGGCTAGATATAGTCGGATTCACTTCGACGCACAGCTTGGACTCTGGAACCAATCTCCTTGAGAGGGGCTGGACTCTGTAGCACTCTGGAGTTGCCCCCGGTGAGAGGCGCCGAGCGGGTGTGGGTATACTTATTGCCCCCCAACTTGGAGCCTGTACATTGGGGTTTAAACCGGTGGACGAGAGGGTAGCCTCCCTTCGCCTTCGGGTGGAGGGACGGGTCCTAACTGTTGTTTGTGCGTATGCACTGAACAGCAGTTCAGAGTACCCACCCTTTTTGGAGTCCCTGGAGGGGGTGCTAGAGGGCATACCTTCTGGGGACTCCCTCGTTCTGCTGGGAGACTTCAATGCTCACGTGGGCAATGACAGTGAGACCTGGAAGGGCGTGATTGGGAGGAATGGCCCCCCCGATCAGAACCCGAGTGGTGTTTTGTTATTGGACTTCTGTGCTCGTCACGGATTGTCCATAACGAACACCATGTTCAAGCATAGGGGTGTTCATATGTGCACTTGGCACCAGGACACCCTAGGCCTCAGTTCGATGATCGACTTTGTGGTCGTGTCGTCGGACTTGCAGCCACATGTCTTGGACACTCGGGTGAAGAGAGGGGCGGAGCTGTCAACTGATCACCACCTGGTGGTGAGTTGGCTTCGATGGTGGGGGAGGATGCCAGTCAGGCGTGGTAGGCCCAAATGTGTTGTGAGGGTCTGCTGAGAACGTCTGGCAGAGCCCCCTGTCAGAAGTAGCTTCAACTCCCACCTCCGGCAGAACTTCGACCACATCCCGAGGGAGGTGGGGGACATTGAGTCCGAATGGGCCATGTTCCGTGCCTCTATTGTTGAGGCAGCTGACCGGAGCTGTGGCCGTAAGGTGGTCGGTGCCTGTCGTGGCGGCAAACCCCGAACCCGTTGGTGGACACTGGCGGTGAAGGATGCCGTCAAGCTGAAGAAGGAGTCCTACCGGTCCCTTTTGTCCTGTGGGACCCTGGAGGCAGCTGATAGGTACCGGCAGGCCAAGCGGAATGCGGCTTTGGTGGTTGCTGAGGCAAAAACTTGGGCGTGGGAGGAGTTTGGGGAGGCCATGGAGAACGACTTTCGGATGGCTTCGAGGAGATTCTGGTCCACCATCCGGCGTCTCAGAAAGGGGAAGCAGTGCAGTGTCAACACTGTATATGGTGGGGATGGTGCGCTGCTGACCTCGACTCGGGACGTTGTGGGTCGGTGGGGGGAGTACTTCGAAGACCTACTCAATCCCATTAACATGCCTACCAATGAGGAAGCAGAGCTTGGGGACTCAGAGGTGGGCTCCCCCATCTCTGGGACTGAGGTCACCGAGGTGGTCAAAAAACTCCTTGGTGGCAGGGCCCCGGGGGTGGATGAGATACGCCCGGAGTTCCTCAAGGCTCTGGATGTTGTAGGACTGTGTTGGCTGACACGCCTCTGCAACATCGCATGGACATCAGGGACAGTGTCTCTGGATTGGCAGACCGGGGTGGTGGTCCCCCTCTTTAAGAAGGGGGATCGGAGGGTGTGTTCCAACTACAGAGGGATCACACTCCTCAGCCTCCCTGGAAAAGTCTATTCGGGGGTTCTGGAGAGGAGGGTCCATCGGATAGTCGAGCCTCGGATTCAGGAAGAACAGTGTGGTTTTCGTCCTGGTCGCGGAACAGTGGACCAGCTCTACACCCTTAGCAGGGTCTTGGAGGGTGCATGGGAGTTTGCCCAACCAGTCTACATGTGTTTTGTGGACTTGGAAAAGGCATTCGACCGTGTCCCTCGGGGAATCCTGTGGGGGGTACTCCGGGAGTATGGGGTACCGGACCCCCTGATAAGGGCTGTTCGGTCCCTGTACGATCGGTGTCAGAGCTTGGTCCGCATTGCCGGCAGTAAGTCGAACCCGTTTCCAGTGAGAGTTGGACTCCGCCAGGGCTGCCCTTTGTCACCGATTCTGTTCATAACTTTTATGAACAGAATTTCTAGGCGCAGCCAGGGTGTTGAGGGGGTCCGGTTTGGTGGGCTCAGGACTGGGTCACTGCTTTTTGCAGATGATGTTGTCCTGTTTGCTTCATCAGGCCGTGATCTTCAGCTCTCTCTGGATCGGTTCGCAGCCGAGTGTGAAGCGGCTGGGATGAGAATCAGCACCTCCAAATCCAAGACCATGGTCCTCAGACGGAAAAGGGTGGAGTGCCCTCTCAGGGTTGGTAGCGAGATCCTGCCCCAAGTGGAGGAGTTCAAGTATCTCGGGGTCTTGTTCACGAGTGAGGGAAGAATGGAGCGTGAGATCGACAGGCGGATCGGTGCGGCGTCCGCAGTAATGCGGGCGTTGCATCGGTCTGTCGTGGTGAAAAAGGCGGCTCAGCTCTCAATTTACCAGTCGATCTATGTTCCTACCCTCACCTATGGTCATGAGCTATGGGTAGTGACCGAAAGAACGAGGTCGCGAATACAAGCGGCTGAAATGAGTTTCATCCGCAGGGTGTCTGGGCTTTCCCTTAAAGATAGGGTGAGAAGCTCAGTCATCCGGGAGGGGCTCAGAGTAGAGCCGCTGCTCCTCCGCATCGAGAGAAGTCAGATGAGGTGGCTCGGGCATCTGATCAGGATGCCTCCTGGACGCCTCCCTGGTGGTGTGTTCCGGGCACGTCTAACCGGGAGGAGGCCCCGGGGAAGACCCAGGACACGTTGGAGGGACTATGTCTCTCGACTGGCCTGGGAACGCCTTGGGATTCTCCCGGAAGAGCTGGAAGAAGTGGCCGGGGAGAGGGAAGTCTGGGCATCTCTGCTCAAGCTGCTGCCCCCGCGACCTGACCTCGGATAAGCGGGAGACAATGGATGGATGGATGGATGAACGCTCCATTGTAGATAAGGGATGCTCTTACGATAAAGGTGTATGAGGGTGTGAGATACAAAAAACACAAAACAGTGCAAACGTCGCTTTGGAATAGTTTGGGTGTTACTGTGTGCTCAATATATAGAAACAAAAGGCAGTGTGCCCCGTGGTTACTCTCTCAGGTGGGCATTAGCATATCATAATCTTTTGGACCAATAGCGTGAGTTTTCCGCGTTCGACTTATACAACCAACATTATAAAATACCAGAAATTATACGATAAAATCAAGTCCCAACTTATCCGTGGGGGAACTTATCCACGAGTACGTATATATGGTATATATTTTTATTTATATATGCCTTAACTTAGCAATGACAAAGCTTAATTTAACACTTTATAACAAATTGATACTCAAATTTGATAGTTACCATAATGCCATAATTTGTTTTTTTGATAACTGATATTTTTCAAATATACAATATATACACATATCAATTCAAATACAGAAGGCCTCATACTAGTCACCTATTTATATTTTTGTCACTGGGCCACATGGTGGTTGCTGCTGCTGTTGTACAGATTTATCTTCTTAGGTTCACACCCGGCACCCCACTGGTGCCTGTGAGAACATTGCACATTCTTCCTGTGTCTTCATGTCTTCCCCCAGATTCTCTGTTTTCTCCTCCCACGTCCCCAATCAACCCTGCAGTGGTTGACTGACCACAAAATCAAAGTTCTGCCATGGCCATCTCAGTCCCCTGACCTGAACCCAAATGAAAACCAGTGGAGTGAGCTGAAGAGGAGAGGGCCGAGGACCCTGGATGATCAGGAGAGATTATGTAAAGAAGAATGGTGTGAGATGCCATGCTCCGTATTCTCCAACCTTATAAAAGGTTACAAGAGAAGTTATACTGGCAAAGGGAGATTGTGCAAAGTATTAAATGCAGGGGTGCCAACAATTGTGGCACATGTGTTTTTGTTAAAAAATATTTATTTCTTGATGAGGGCTTTGTTTTTCTTTGAATTAACTTGTTTCAATTAAAAGTCAGATGTTTCTTGTTTTTTCAGTGCAAGATGACAGTTCTTCAGCAAACAGGGATTTTTATCTAACCCTTCTTACTAATTTTTACAGGAGGGCACTGTATATTTACACACATACTGTATATACACACACAGTACATATCGTCTAACCACCAACAGTAAATTGAATATATAAACATAAGTAAGAGTAACAGTCATAAGACAAAGATAACACTTGTTATACTGTATATACAGTAATATCTCCACCAGCGCATCTTCAGAACCAACTTACAATTCAAGGTCACAGGTTGCTAGAACTTTTACCACAGATAACAGGAATATTTCAGATTAAATGCTTTGACCATGGTAAAGACGCTACTGTGTATAAAGGGGAGTTTTGTCATTTATAAACAGAAATTGTTGTATGGGAGTAGCCTTTTCCTGATTTAAACAAGTGTTTTAACCATAAGTATTTTACCATTTCTTCCATTACTAGTAACAAAGGGTTTTTTCAACTTATTCACTCACCATTGAGCTGCATAGATTCATCAGTTAACCAAATATAAGATATGGGAGGAGGCTGAAGAGCCCTAGGAGGAGAACCTGCTAAGTTCATACTGTGAATGAATGTGAATTAAAGCGCTGGCCATGTGTGTGCCTAAGCCATCCCACTGTATTCCATTGCTTACATTAATTAAGGTGGAATTACTAAACCAAATGCTATACAGTACACATTACATTTTATATTTACCTACACTTCTACACTTTAAAAGCTGCCTGCTTCATATTATGAAATGTGTGCTTTTTAGCTTTACATGACAAAGTTACCAATGGGTTTGGAGCTGATCCTAATGAGTTCCATATCCTGACTTCGCTGTTGTAGTGTCTGCCGAAGAAGCTGCTGATACTCTTTCTCCTTCTGAACTAGATCTTCTAGTAGCCTAAATTAAAGAAGGAAATGAAATGCATAAAACAAACAGAAATTCAAATATATCAAAACTTCAGTAAAAACATGAAATGAAAAATTGAAGTGTTATTATAAATTTAGGACTTGACAATAACTTTAGGTTAGTGAATTACAGACTGTACTAAATATTATCAGTATAGCCAGAAAAGCCAAGCAAAATGACACCTTTTATTGGCTAACTAGAAAGATTACAATATGCAAGCTTTCGAGGCAACTCAGGCCCCTTCTTCAGGCAAGATGTAAACATCTTGCCTGAAGAAGGGGCCTGAGTTGCCTCGAAAGCTTGCATATTGTAATCTTTCTAGTTAGCCAATAAAAGGTGTCATTTTGCTTGGCTTTTCTCTACATTCATAATGGCTAACACGGTACAACACCCTAGTACTATCAGTATAGCCAGGAATACAAAAATGAACAACTCTTTCAAACATCAAAAAGCTCTTGATCAATGGTTAAAGTACAGTCTTTTATAAATACTTCATTACACGCTGTACCATGTGGAGAGTTGAGAGGTAGGCCAAAACACACCTGTCAAATCTTCACAACAGAAAATGACAGACTGAAAGAAATTGAAACAAACTGAAGAAAAAAAAAAATAAAGAATGGCTTTACTGTTATGGATTTCAGTCAACAACAAACAGCAGTTTACACTTTACAATCTTCACACATATACACGTACTGTGCTAAGTGAACTGCTTAAGCTAAAAAGTAATGCTAGCAGTAAAAATGCTGTGCACATAGTCTTTCAGTAGCTTGATACGTAGAAGCCAAGGAATGCCAAGAGTCAGATGCTTTCAATTTGCACCAAGGAGAAAAAATTGAAAACCTACACATGACATTAACATTAAGGTGAGGTCGAAGGTCACATAGGCATTGTAGTCCTCAAAGAACTGAGTTCATTAGGTAGTAGGGATGCACTGATACCGAAACGGGTATTTGGTATCGGCCTCGATACCACATTTTCTAAAGTACTCGTACTCGTTAAAAGTCCCCCGATACCGGGGACCGATACCACGGTCTGAGAAATGTCTATGTTTGAGCGGCGTGTAAGGGGTTAATCACAGGCGCTGAGTGCCCGCCCCCAGGCCCCGGCTGCAGCTCAGAGCAGGGAGAAGGCGAGGCGAGACATGTCAGCCGTGTGGAACTATTTCAAAGTGAATAAAGACGACAAAACAAAGGCGGACTGCAAATTGTGCTCAGCGAAATTGTCCAGAGGAGGCTCAAAAGGTAGCGCATTTAACACAAGTAATTTAATCAAGCACCTAAAATCCCAACACGACAACGAGTACAAGGAGTTTACCCACGCTTCTAAACCAACACAACCCACGCTGCAGCAAACTTTTGCAAGACGAGAGAAAATGTCCAGAGACAATCCACGTGCTGTGAAAATAACACAGGCAATTATCGAGTACATTGCATTGAGTGACCAGCCACTCTCGGAGGTAGAAAATGTGGGATTCCTGCGTCTCCTCCATGTTCTGGAGCCCAGATATGATGTCCCAAGCCGCCGCTACATGACTGACACGGAGCTGCCTAAACTACACGACTCCGTGAAAAAACATATCCACAACCTACTGCAAGCTTCCTCTGCGTTTAGTTTCACCACGGATATTTGGACAAGCAGTGTTAGCCCCGTGTCGCTAATTAGCCTAACCTCCCAGTGGATAGACGAGAGTTTCACATCGCAACGAGCCATATTACATGCGAAACAATTCCGCGGCTCGCACACCAGCCAGGCTATAGCGCATGTGTTTGAGGAAATGCTCCAGACATGGGGTATACCTAAAACATCAGTACATGTTGTGCTTCGTGACAATGCCAAAAACATGATTAAAGCCATGAATGACGCAGGGCTCCCAAGTCTGCCGTGTGTCGCGCACACACTCCAACTGGCTGTTCACGAGGGCTTATTAGCACAAAGGAGCATAGCTGATGCTATAGCAGTGGGGCGGAAAATAGTTGGGCATTTTAAACATTCCGCCTTAGCCTACTCCCGCCTCGAGGACATTCAGGGACAGCTCAACCAGCCAATAAAGAGACTGCAGCAGGACGTACAGACGCGCTGGAACAGCACGTATTACATGCTCCAGTCCCTCATTGAGCAAAAGCGAGTGCTGGGGGTATATGTGTCCGAGCATGAACTCCCAGTCCCTGACTATCTCACCGCTCACCAATGGGCTCTTATGGAGAAGACTGTTGCCATCCTCGCCCCCTTTGAGGAACTAACTAAAAAAGTGAGCAGCTATGACGCACTAGCCTCTGATGTCATCCCAGCTGTGACTGTGCTAGTGAGACTTCTAAACAGAGAAACAGACGAGGACCACGGCGTCAAGACAATGAAAGCAACCTTACTGGCAGCTGTCAAGAAGCGCTTCAGTGACGTCGAGACCAACCCACTGTACTTCATCTCCACCATACTTGACCCAAGGTAAAGTCTGTGTGCTATAGGTATTCAATGATAAACTACAGTACTAAATGTAAGATTAATTTCCATCTGAAATATATTATATTTTTGTAACTAAAATACACAAATACAAATGTATGCAATATATATAATATGAAATATATTTCCCTTATTACTACAGTGGAACCTCGAGATACGATCACCTCTGTATACGAGAAATTCAAAATACGAGGAAAGTATGAGCGAAAATTTCTGATCTAAATGCGAGCATTGGCTCGCGTAACGAGCCACGAGCCAGGCTGTGGGTATAGCTCTCAGCTTAGCGAGGGGGCGTGGTAGCTGTAGCGAGCCGCAGGGCGATCTGCGGTGTCTGCATTTCTCACTTAAGTGCACAGGTGGGAAACTGCCCACATCCATGATTGTTCCTGTGGCTGATGGGCTGCAGCTGCCATGTCCTCCCCGCATATATAGAGAAGCGCGAGCCGGTTAAGGGGGAAAAGAAGTGAGAGAGAGAGAGAGAGCGCGCGCGCGCGCGCAGGCAGGCAGGCATGCAGGAGGGCAGGCAGGAGAGCAGGCTCGCGTGTAGCTGAACAGTGAGCTGAACAGGCGAGCCAAACAGCTGAAGCAGGACGGTGTAGAGAAGGTCAGCTGCATTAAGAGTGTCTCGCCTGTTGCAGAGCCCGCAGGTGAGACGCTAACAGAGAAGAAGCACCGGGGATTGTCATCTGTTTTTTAAGGACTGCATCCTTTTGACGTTTTAACCTCGTGTTAAAGGATTGTTATTCTTGTGTATTTTAAACCTCCACTTCACAACTGTTTTAAGGATTATTTATTTAAACATTTATTGAATGCTCTACTGCACTTTGGACACCTGTTTTGATTCTTTTAATAATCAGTTATATTATTTACCAGTGTTATTTATTAAAGGTAGACTACATTATATATAATTTATCAGTGTTATTTGTTAGGAAAATTGATTTTTATGTTAATATATTTGGGGTGCGGAACGGATTAACTGGATTTCCATTATTTTCAATGGGGAAGTTTGTTCTAGATACGAGAAATTCGCTATACAAGCTCAGTGCTGGAACGAATTAAACTCGTATCTAGAGGTTCCACTGTACCAGAAATCCAAATGGCTGGCATTTGTGACAGTGGTTTAGGGGAAACTAAAATCAGTCCTATTTTTCCACATATTAATACATTCATGAATTTTGTTCAGGTATAAAGATCGCTTCTTCTCCAACAACACTGCTCCGGAGGCCAAGCTGCACCTGAAGCAGGAGCTGCAGATGATGTCCAGAGCTGAGGCAGAGGGGAGTCGGGCAGAAGCTGCAGAACCTCCTGCTAAACTGTTCCTCAAGGCCCAGGCCAGCACTGGCAGCAGTCTGGACACTGTATTTGAAGAAATCGCTAAGGAGCAGCCCCAGGCAGCACAGCCGCTGGCAGCAGGTGCTGCCATTGAGCTCGACACATACCTCGGAGAGGCCCCAAGCCCTCGTGATGACAGTCCTCTGAAGTACTGGGGTGTCAACAAAATCAGGTTCCCCACTTTGGCTAAAATGGCCCAGAAATACCTCTAAGCCCCATGTAGCAGTGTGGAAAGTGAAAGGCTTTTTAGCTCAGTGTCACACATTATAGATGAAAACAGAAACAGGCTGACTGCTGATAATGCAGAAAAGCTACTTTTCTTAAAAAAAAAAACCTGCCACTCACTTTTTCTAAATAGGCTCCATTAAGTGAGTCGTCTTAGACTTGATGTTAATACCTACCTCAGTTGCACTGATTGCCACAGTTCTATGTTGGTGGATGTTGTTAGTTTATTCAAATATTGTGCACTAAATAGCAAAGATGTTTATTAATGCCCCTTGTGTTGTCCAAAGCGGCAGAGTTTACAACAAACTGAAAAAAATACTTGAGTTGCACTGTCACTGTTTAAATTTTTTTTATAATTATTTATTCTGTAATATGTTGCATACAACATGCTTTTCATTTTAAATAAATGTTCTTAATTCCAAACTAGTCCCTTGTTTTTTTTGTTAAATTATATGACTAAAGCTGTTACCTGTAAATTTAAATCATGTTTTTATTAAGTACTCAGTATCGGCAAGTACTCAGTATCGGCGAGTACTGAAATGCAAGTACTCGTACTCGTACTCGTTTTCCAAAAAAGTGGTATCGGTGCATCCCTATTAGGTAGGTTCTAAAATATTCTCAATCAATTATATAAACACCCCCCCATTCATATAGATAGACAGTTTACAATTACCAATTAACAAAACCTAAATAAATAAAAACTTTTGTAGTTTAATTCATTCTTTGCATGAGCATGTCTGGCCATAGTCATTTTTTATGAAATGGGACTTGCAAAGCTAATCAGTTATGAAAAGGGTTAGGGAATTACACAGAATTATTACAGCATGTCACCATTAAGGAAGAGGTGAAAAACAGTAAACTTTGCAAAATATACAAGTTGGTGTAACTCCCTTCAAGGAAAAATCGAAACAGTAAAGTAAGTCATAGTTGAGCTCACAGAGAACGTTTCTTGGTTTTAAGATAGGCGTGTTTGCAGATTTGCTAATGTTTTTCAGTGGGAGATTTTAAAGTTTCAAAACTTTATACAGGGTGGTCTGTTCAAGATATCTCAGCAAATTTCTTTTGAAAAATGAGGGTGCCATATTTCAACAAAACTGGTCCATTAGGGCCAAATTATTTCATGTGGACAGACAAACAGAAAGACATTCAAACGTACCTGAAAAAAAAGACATTTTCCCTCATACAGATTCTCAAACATACTGTATATACCAGAAACTACTTGGCCATTCTTAGTAGTCAAAAATACTTTCACTGAGTGTAACATTTTAATTTTGTTTAAAATAACAATATATAAAAATTCTACAGGTATTACAAGTTCAATTTATACCAAAAAGCTAAACATGTCATTTTCATGTAAATGGAACGATCTTTAGCATCTTGTGCTTCAATCTCAAAAGTACAGTATATGTCTTTGTATAATATGCTGCACAGTAGGCATAAAACATTTTGGCGTTGTATATTAAACATTTTGGTAAATAAAGTTGCACACATACTGTAAATGTGTACACAGCGTCTACTTACTGTAGGTGCAGAATTTTATTTGACAGCAACCTGAACAATACTGGCAGAAAATAGCTTCCGCTACATTCAGACTCAATAAAGTTGCTTTAAAATAATAAGAGAGATAACAAAAGGCATTAATGATACCACATTTCTTATGCAGATTAATTACTTCCATGTCAGCTAAGTTATTTTGTGTTTAATTTCACACAGAAAAGCAACATGGCCCTAGTTATCAATGAATTCAATTATATCTGCTGAGATATGTGGGTATGTGAGATCAGTAGAGGGAATTACCAAGATGATGTCATCCCTCACATATTACAACCCCAAATCAGAAAAAGTTGGGACAGTGTGGAAAATGTGAATAAAAAAAGAAAAAAGCAAGTTATAAATTCTCCTCAAATTTTATTTCATTGCAGACAGTATGAACACAAAATAATTCTTTTTTTTTTTTTTGTCAACATCATTTGATTTGTAAATAAATATCCATTCTTGCCATTCAGGCTTGCAACACATTTCAAAAAAAGTTGGGACAGTACAGCATTTACCACTTTGTACAGTTCCCCTGTCTTTTAACAACACTTAAAAGACGTTTAGGCATTGAAGAAATCAAGTGACTAAGTATTGCAGGTGTTAGTTTGTCCCATTCTTCCTGCAAACAACGTTTTAGGTGCGCAACAGTACGGGGCCTTCGTTGACGCATTTTTCGTTTCAAAACAAATTCAAACATTCTCTATAGGAGACAAATCAGGGCTGCAGGCAGGCCAGTCAAGCATCCGCACCCTCTTCTTACGCAGCCATGCCTTTGTTATGCGCGCAGTATGTGGTTTGGCATTGTCTTGCTGAAATAAGCATGGGCGTCCCTGGAAAAGACGTCGTCTTGAAGGCAGCATTTGTTCCTCCAAAACTGAGATATACTTCTCAGCATTGATGGTGCCATCGCAGAAGTGCAAGTTACCTTTGCCGAAGGCACTGACACAACCCCATACCATGACAGACCCTGGCTTTTGGACTTGTATCTGGTAACAGTCTGGATGGTCCTTTTCCTCTTTGGTCCGCAGCACACGGCATCCATTTCTTCCAAAAAAGATGTGAAAAACCAATTCATCTGACCACAATACACGTTTCCACTGCACAATGGACCATCCCAGATACCTCCGAGCCCAGAGAAGTCGACGGCGCTTCTGGACACTATTTATGTAGGGCTTCCTTTTGGCACAGTACAGTTTTAGCTGGCATTTCCTAATGTAACTACGTACTGTAGTGCTTGAGAGTGACTTCCTGAAGTAGTCCTGAGCCCACGCAGTTATATCATTTATTGATGAATGACAGTTTTTAATGCAGTGCCGTCTGAGGGCTCGGAGATCACGGCCATTCAGTTTAGGCTTGCGCCCTTGGCCTTTGCGCACGGTAATTTCTCCAGATTCCCTGATTCTTTTCACTATGTTATGCACTATAGAGGGAGAAATGCCCAAATCTCTTCCTATCTGTCTTTGAGAAACATTTTTTCTTCATCATGTCAAAGATTTTTGCCCGCACCTGGTGGCAAACTGGCGATCCTCTGCCCATCTTTGCTCCTAAAGGAGTAGGCCTTTCCTCGATGCTGCTTTTGTACCGAATCATGATTGCAATCACCTGTTAACATCACCAGTTTCAAATCACATCATTATTTAGTTATTATACCTCATTACTACCCCTTAATTGCCCCCATCCCAACTTTTTTTGAAATGTGTTGCAAGCCTGAATGGCAAGAATGGATATTTATTTACAAATCAAATGATGTTGAAAAAAAAAAAAACATGAATTATTTTGTGTTCATACTGTCTGCAATGAAATAAAATTTGAGGAGAATTTATAACTTGCTTTTTTCTTTTTTTATTCACATTTTCCACACTGTCCCAACCTTTTCTGATTTGGGGTTATAGAATGTAACCTACTTTCACTTGCAAAAATTTATTTAAAATAGTCCCAGAAAAGAAATGTATATATACTGTATATACAGTGTATACAGTATATTATATAGTACTTGCCCAATAATACAAAGAGTACACAACACGTGTTTTACCCTATTTGCGTCTCATCAGGTGTACACACTTTTGCTTCCCCATGCAGGGACTGAACCTCAGACATTGTGCTACAGTGGCTGGGAGCTTATTTCACAGGGTGTACATTGGAATATTACATGCATAAGTCTGATCACAATCTGATATTTGGGTGGTTTGGTCAATATGGACCAAAATCCCAGAGCAATGTTTCTAGTACCTTGTTGAATTTATGCCATGAAGAATTATGGCAGTTCTGAAGGCAAAAGGGAGTCTGAACTGGTAATAGCAAGGTGTACCTAATAAAGTGGCTGGTGAGTATATACAAACATGTACATATATATGAAAATGTTAATGCAATAAAAAGAAGTCCACTTCAAATTCTTGTGATGCTAGCTAATGCGGTAAAAGAAAACTACATCACATTAATATACACAAATACACATAACTCAGACTATGTCACATAACATCAAGTTCAGGTTTACTGTTATGTGCCTACAGTACATTGAACTTCTAAATTACACGTCTCTTCAGAACATTCAAACACAAAGCATACATAGAGTGCAACGTATATTTCCATATGTTCCAACCTTCTAAACAACAAGCCTAGAATTACTAAGTATTAGCATTTAAATCTGATGACAAAGAGGCCCTAAAGGACATACACAAAATGCTGAAGAAAACGTTGAGAGCTAAAATGGAAAGCAAACTCACTCAGAATAACATGAAAAATTTATGGAATGGACTAGATGTAATTACTGGGCTCAAGCAATCCAGGACTCAGGTGCTAGAAGGGAATGTGAACCTAGACAAGAACAGACCTTTCTGCCCAACAAAATCCTCCAGTTCAATCCACTTAATTCTTCTAAAAAACATCAAGTCTAGTTTTAAAAGTCCCTAAAGCCCTACTGTCTACCATGCTACATGCCAGTTTATTCCAAGTGTCTATGGTTCTCTGTGTAAAGAAATACTTCTTAATGTTTGTGTGAAATTTACCCTCAACAAGTTTCCAATTGTGTCTCCATGTTCTTGATGAACTCATTTTAAAATAACAGTCTTGATCCACTGTACTCATAATTTTAACACTAGAATCCCTAAAGCCTATGAAAATATTCATAATGCCGGGCCACCTTAAATTCTGTCGCACCGGCCACCTTAAATTCTGTCGCACCTTCTCATCAACATCTTTGTTTTGCCAATGTGTCAATCAGCACAAGCAGCAAGCAGCCTGCTGTCCCATCCCCCACCGAGGCAGTTGAAGTTAAGTCAGACACAAAATTTCAAGAGCTGAAGTCTCTATATCCGGGGAATTAGGTGTCTGGAATTGTATTGGGTAAATAATATATCGTTACTTGGAATACATACATTTCACGTGTGTTCTGTGTCTACAACAATCTGTGTAAATGTAAGATGACAGGAAATGCGAGGCAAGAAATGTTGAACACGTAACTAAAAGAGAAGCTTTTTTCATGTTACAGTAATAATAACAAAATGTATAATGAATGAAGACTGAAGTCCAAATATCAAATAAACACTTTCACAAAAGGTATAACAAAACAAGTATGCTATTATTCAAGAATATAATTTACTTCATTGTTGCAGTCAATGTGTAAAAACTGAAGCCCAAATATCAATCAAGACAAAATAGACATGTCCATTGGACTGGCGCAGAAGTAAGAACTGCTGCTTCATAATCAAGAGGTTGCGGGTTCGATCCTGGGTCTATAGTTGCTTGGATCTGCCATTTTCCAATCCTTTGGAATTTCCCCAGTGCACAGTGACTTCCTAAAAATATGCATCAAGGGTTTATATATACACTTGCTGAAGACTTTATGACCAACACCTTCCAAACCCCACCAGCTATATATTACCTTTGATTCCTGTATGTCTAATCATTTTCCTCTGATATGATACCTAGCAGGTTGCTGAAAACTTAGGAATATAAAACTATTTTAAGATACGCGACTCATTTTCTCCCTTTGTGGATCTCTAGCTACATACTGTGTGTGTATGTATGTGTATATATATATATATATATATATATATATATATATATATATATATATATATATATATATATATATATACTAGGGGGCTTCGCCCCCTGCTCGCTTCGCTTGCCAACCCCCATGTTTGGTTTTCCAGATACACACTTTTAAGATTTTTTTTTTCTTTGAATTGTTGCTATTTCATTAGTTTCACTTTTATTTCAGAACTTCTGTAAAAACATTTAAATGAGGTCAGTGAGACATGTGTTTAATGACTTTGTAGCATAATTCAGGACAGGTTTCTCTGTTTGGAATTTCAGCACACACAAAGCGATCTACATCATCAGCAGTTAATAATTTTTTTTGCAAAGTAACCAATAAATGCATGTGAGGTAAACCTCGTTTTTGAAATTCTCTGACTTAAACTTCAATGCCTTACAATATTTACATACTTCTGACATATCACCTTTGTCCATATATTCGATCTCTAATCGCTTTTTCGTTATTTCTCTGAGTAATCATTTCTCTTTTTTTACACTAATGCGATATTTACTTTCTTTGTTTTATACTTTCTAATTTTCCTACTTTCATATTCTTTAACTTTGTATCGTGCCAACATTTTTTTTTTTTTTTTTGAGCCTTTCAAATTCCACTGCGGGTGGCATGGTAGCACAGTGGGTAGCGCTGCTGCCTCGCAGTTAGGAGACCCGGGCTTGCTTCCTGGGTCCTCTCTGCGCGGAGTTTGCATGTTCTCCCCATGTCTGAATGGGTTTCCTCTGGGTGCTCCGGTTTCCTCCCACGGTCCAAAGATATGCAGGTTAGGTGCATTGGCGATTCTAAATTGTCCCTAGTGTGTGTTTAGTGTGTGTGTGTGTGTGTGCCCTGCAGTGGGCTGGCGCCCTGCCTGGGGTTTGTTTCCTGCCTTGCGCCCTGTGTTGGCTGGGATTGGCTCCAGCAGGCCCCCGTGACCCTGTAGTTAGGATATAGTGGGTTGGATAATGGATGGATAGATGGAATTCCACAGCTTTCATAATCTCTAACCTGCTCTGCATGTGTATAGTGCCAATATTTGTGAACGTCTTTATGAAGTTCTTCTTTGTCTTTTACTCTGTCTTTTAATTCCTGATTGGACGTGCTTTGTTTCAATTCCACTTGTTCCGGGCTGATTATTACTTTCCTTATTTTCTGAATTTGCACCTCGATTATTCTTTTTTGCTCTTTTTTCTCTCCAACGCTTTTGAGTCTCTTTTCTCTGCGCTGCTTTCTTCTTCATTTAGTCGTTGACGTTTCATTTGTAACGTATTATCTTTATACGCTTTATACAGTATGCGCTGAGACCCTGGATCTATGTGTGCTCAAATCCTTTAGACGACTGAGTATTTTGCTGCCCCGTTGTCTTATTTGACAGATTGTAAGTAGGGCGTGTCTTGCAAGAATCTCATGTTCTACGTCATCGTGAGACGGTCCTAGGTCAATCTCTTGGCACAAAGTCTCATGCTTAAGGTCCCCGCGAGACGCTCCGTGGCCATTCTCTTTCGTCTCGCGGGTCTTTTAAGTGTCTTCCGTGATCTTACGTGAAGATCACGTCTCGTCTCCCGTCTTTCTCTCCCAGGATTATTATATATATCCTGTCTTGTATTGGGTCCAGAGTTGCACAAACAAAACTAAAATAGTTCTTTAAAAGCGCGGTTTATTATTTCGCTTGTGAAATTAATCCTTGGAGTCTTTCAAAGCAAAAGTCAAACTTAATTAATCTTCAAAGGAATTCAAGTCAGTTTATGATTTCCTGAAATTAAAAGAATTCAAACGCTTCCTGCAAAGGGGTGTGGGTGAACAATGCAGTCCAAGAGGCAAGCATCTAAAATGGGCAAAGTCATTTGTATCAGACAATCAATCACTTTTTTATCACCATGAGATAAGGGACCAAGACCGTATATACAACGTTGTGTGTGTTGTTTTAATATTAAAATTAATTATTAATGTTATAATGAAGAGGGCTTCACTGTAAAAGTGCATGCAGTTGAAGAAGAAGAAAACTGTGTCTGTGATATGCGGTGATATGGTCGTGTCTTGTTTTTTGTTTTTTTCTTTCCTTCATATATGTATTGCCTTATCTTCAGGTTGACAAGGTCAGCAGTTAAATATCTAAAGAAAATAGTTTACTTTGACATTGGAAATCTATTGTTACAGTATAAGAGTTCACATTAAAAAATCTTTTGTCATGCAGAAAATTATGATGACTTTCAAGGGGATTGACTACTTTCGCTTGCCACTGTACCTTTTTATAAATAAAAAAATGTATCAATAAAAAGCAAGTTTTGTTACATTTATTAACAGCCCAATAACAAATGTGCAAAAATAGCCACCAGTTGCTCCAAAGAACAGTTTAACTGACAGCTCCAGACACCTGATCTGAGTCACTGAAACGTTATTATGATTTACCTGTTGGTTTCTTGTTTAAGTTTGCCAAGCTGCATCCCCAGTGGATGCTGTGGACGTTGGGGCTCCTGGGATATCACTGAACTCAACGTGCTAACCCCTGACGTGAGTACTGGATCTTCTGCCGTATTTTGCTCGGCTGGCTGGAACTCATTATCTTCCTCCACTTCATCTGCATCCTTGTCCACCCCTTCACTCTCTGAGGCTGGGCCAAAATGAGTCTGAAGCTCTAGAAGTTCGAACAGGAACAGAGGCACAAAGGTTTAAGCTGAAAGTAAATAAATGGAAGGCTAGATGTTGCATTAATGATATGCACATATTTTGAGACTGTATGTCACCAAAAGATTGAGCCACATAAGTTGGTTACAGAAATAATTTTCTCTTCAGTTGAATCATTGAATTCAATGATCTAGTCAAGTTAAGGTGTAAGCACTACATCATTTGGTAAAATATAATCTATTTTAATAAGGCAGAATAAACATCACTGCACTAATTCTTGTACTAAAAAAGCTCCTATTCATAGTTTTTCCTGTCCAACTGCCTTGTCACTGGAAACCAATGTAAGACAGCCTATTGAAGACAATTCCTTTGACAATGGATGCTACTGAATTCATTTTTAAACTAGAAAGTTGTAATCAGTTTTGACCAGTAGTTATGAACTCGCTAGATACATTTTAATTTATTACCATTCTCATTAGACATTTAGTCCTTAAGGTTACAAGACACCCCTTTCATCATAAAATTCTCAATATTAGAGAATAGTTGCAGTATTTAACTATAAACCAAAACTCAGCCCTAAAGGTTAATTAATTAATATATAAGCAGTTAATATACAGTTTTTATACAGTTTATCTGATTATTGTACAGTAATCCCTCCTCCATCGCGGGGGTTGCGTTCCAGAAAATCCGCAAAGTAGAAGCCATATGTTTATATGGTTATGTTTATATTGTCATGCTTGGGTCACAGATTTGCACAGAAACACAGGAGGTTGTAGAGAGACAGGAACTTTATTCAAACACTGCAAACAAACATTTGTCTCTTTTTCAAAAGTTTAAACTGTGCTCCATGACAAGACAGAAATGACAGTTCAGTCTCACAATTAAAAGAATGCAAACATATCTTCCTCTTCAAAGGAGCAAACAAATCAATAGGGCTGTTTGGCTTTTAAGTATGCGAAGCACCGCCGGACAAAGCAGCTGCAAGGAAGTGAGCGATTGTAAAGGTAGTCTTTCAGCATTTTTTAGAGGAGCGTCCGTATCCTCTAGGCCAGTGTGCGAACAGCCCCTCTGCTCACACCCCCTCCGTCAGGAGAAGAGAATGTCAGAGAGAGTGAGAGAGAAAAACAAACAATTAAAAATCAATACGTGCCCTTCGAGCTTTTATGTATGCGAAGCACCGTTGCGGGAAGCATGTCGGTTGACAAAGCAGCTGCACGGAAGGGAGCAATGTGAAGATAATCTTTCAGCATTTTTAGACGAGCATCCGTATCGTCTAGGGGTGTGAACAGCCCCCCTGCTCACACCCCCTCCATCAGAGCAAGAGAGAGAGAAAAGCAAACAATCAAAAATCAATACGTGCTGTTTGATCTTTTAAGTATGCAAAGCACTGTGCGGGAAGCATATCGCTTGACAAAGCAGCCACATGTAAGCCCAGCAAGGAAGGCAGCAATGTGAAGGTAATCTTTCAGCATTTTTTGAGGAGTGGCCGTATCCTCCAGGGGTGCGAGCAGCCCCCGTGCTCACAATATATTTGAGGAGTTTTATTTAATACGTAATACATGCTCTGATTGGGTAGCTTCTCAGCCATCTGCCAATAGTGTCCCTTGTATGAAATCAACTGGGCAAACCAACTGAGGAAGCATGTACCAGAAATTAAAAGATCCACTGTCTGCAGAAATCCGCGAACCAGCAAAAAATCTGTGATATATATTTAAATATGCTTACATATAAAATCCGCGATAGAGTGAAGCCACGAAAGTCAAAGCGCAATATAGCGAGGGATTACTGTAAACCTCTCCTACCAATTATCTGAAGTAAGATTTTTTAATATACATATATATTTTAGCAGTCTGTAAAAAACCAAGTGGCTGGATGCTGTCAGGACAGAGGCTGGTCTCCCACAAAACTTCACTGAATGTAAAAAGTGAACTAAACAAAAATAAGTTAAACACTGTAAAGTAAAGAAAAATGACACATGAAACACTTTTATGCAGAGAGAGAGAAAAATGTTAGTAAAATAATAACTTGCTAATATCTATATTAACCATAATAAAGATGTAAATATGAAACTCCCAAAACTGTAGGTTAATATCCATTTAAATTTGACAGAATGATAGTTACGGTTCTTTAAATATAAAACCATTTTAGGTAACATGCTCTGTGGCACATTTCAAACAGCCAATCAGTCAGTTTCTCCTGAATTACTAAAACTTGCTGCTATTTAAAGCTTGAAAGGCTCCATGGTAAAAAAACAATTTACATCAAAGGACAGTACACAAGATAGCTACACTGGGAGACAAATCACATGGTGTAGGTTAAGTAAAATATACCAAATAATGAATATAATTGAAGAATAGCAGCCTGAGCCTTCGTGGCCCATTCAGTTGTAAGGTCCTAGTGCAGAACTCATGTCTGGAAATGGTTTCAGGCAGAGACTCATGATAAAATTGTTGGTTCTGAGAAAACAGTCTGTAAATTACGGCTCAGTAAAAAAAAAAACCCAAATAGAAACATGCTGATTTTATACAAAGAGTGAGTTTCAAATTATGTTAACTTTATATTCAAGGTGGCCAGGTGTCTAAAAATGTACAACCCAAGGACAGTTCAAAATAACAATTCTGCCTAAAGTAGTGAAAAGGACACCCCAGAAAGTAGGGGGCAGTGTCAGAGCAAAGGGTTAGGTATATACCATCACACAATGGGGAGAGGGGGACTCTAGCTCAGAGAGTTCACAATGGTCAAGAAGGGAAAGGGGAGCCATATGGATGAAAGACATGGTAAAAATGTGGTAGAAGGAGGTTGAAAAATAGCCCAAAATACAGCGATCCGTAAAAGTCCATTTTTTCCTGTGGACAACAATGAAAAATAGCCCAATTGGGCAACAAAACTCTGAACGTTGCAACTACTGTATAACAAACTGTATATACAGTGGGGCAAAAAAGTATTTAGTCAGCCTCCAATTGTGCAAGTTCTCCCACTTAAAAAGATGAGAGAGCCCTGTAATTTTCATCACAGGTTTACCCCAACTATGAGAGAC